>NC_057802.1:580949104-581133191 GCF_018294505.1 Triticum aestivum | reverse complement strand
GCCTAAGTTTAAAAAATCCTACCGAGTGGTGAGCAACCCTCCCACTCGGGGGCTTAGCTGCAGTCTAGTACTCGCCTAAGTTCGAAAAATTCTACCGAGTGGTGAGCAAGCCTCTCACTCGGGGGCTTAGCTGCAGTCCAGTACTCGCCTAAGTTTAAAAAAAATCCTACCGAGTGGTGAGCAAGCCTCTCACTCGGGGGCTTAGCTGCAGTCCAGTACTCGCCTAAGTTTGAAACTCATTCCTATCCGCAAGGACGACGAGGTGTAGGTCGACTGCAACCTTCTCCTCGGAGTTGCGCCACAAGTACAATGTACGCTCCATCCTTATCCGCAAGGACGGCAAGGTCGACTACAACCTTCTCCTGGGAGCTGCGCCACAAGTACAATGTACGCTCCATCCTTATCCGCAAGGACGGCGAGGTGTAGGTCGACTACAACCTTCTCCTCAGAGCTGCGCCACAAGTACAATGTACGCTCCATCTTTATCCGCAAGGATGGCGAGGTGCAGGTCGACTACAACCTTCTCCTCAGAGCTACGCCACAAGTACAACGTACGCTCCATCCCTATCCGCAAGGACGGCGAGGTGCAGGTCGACTGCAACCTTCTCCTCGGAGCTGCGCCATAAGTACATAGCTGCATCTCAAGTACAAAGATAATTCCGAATGAAGAGCAAATTCCACTCGAAGGCAAACACAAGTATATTCAGAGATAAACCAAGTTCAGATAAATCCTAAAGTTCCGGACGACGGATCAAAAGTACTCGAGCATCAAGCACGAAGAAGTTTAACGATTACACAATCACTCGGCATTCCGAGGCAAATAAAGGTGGAGCATAATGTTTCTCGGTCACGCGTCAGGAGAAGGACTGGCTGGCTCGCAGAAACTGTCAAGGTCTATGCTGTCTGCAATGCGAGTGGCGGCGTCAAGGAAAGTGTCCATGAAGGACTGTGTTGAGGATATAGACCTTAGAGTCACCCGCCAGGAGGGGCCGGGTTACTCATATGGTCACTGCCAGAAGCCCGGAGCCAAGATTAAAGACGGTTGGCCGAAGATGGGCTTAAGACCCGGCGGAGGCTTAAAGCCCGCAGTTACAATCATTGTTATGATAGAACTTGTAGTGTAAGGCAAGAATAGTTGAGAGTCCGAGCCGGACACTCTTATGAGCCGGCCGGGACTCTGAGAGCTGCAGGGCGTCAGCCTCCTTATATAAAGGGACGACCCAGCAGCGGTTTAGAGGCGACAACAATCTCATCGAGAGCCGGGCGTAGCTGTTGAGCTCCCTGGTGATCGCAACCCTAATCAATATCACTTCAAACTGGACGTAGGCTTTTACCTTCACCGTAAGGGGCCGAACCAGTATAAACCCTCGTGTCCCTTGTCCCGCATAACCCCTTCAAGCTTCCTAGTTGCGATGGCTCCACGACTAAGTCCTAGCTCGAGGACATCTGCCGTGACAATTCCATGACAGTTGGCGCCCACCGTGGGGCTCGCGCACGGTGGATTTGAGTTCTTGAAGGGCAGCCTCGAAGGGCTCAAGGGATATGCTGTGGGCCGGATGACCAAGAGTCGTCGCGGCAAGCTCTACATCGACGATGCAAACTGGGGCCCCGACGCCGGCTCAATTGAGTACGGGTACCGGGTCCCCTTCGGCGGAATTCACGTTTTCATTGGCAAGATTGGTGAGCCAGGCCCAGAGCCGGGTCTCTGCGCTGATCTCATCGAGACGGCTCAGCTTGCGCGACCCGCCCAGGCCCGGCCTGCCTTAAGGCATGCTTTTGTGGGGTGTATCCATGAAGGACCCTCCGATCAATCTAGATCCGGTGATGGGACGGCCGCCGGCTCTGACGGCGAGTCGGCCACCGATGAGTCAACCTCGTTGTACCGACTTCAAGATGGCAGGCTCATGGGTTGTTCCGATGGCGATAGTATTCCGGACCTTTTTGAGCCGCCAAGTCAGGTTGGAGTTTTTATGGCTGGTGCGCAGCCTGTTCAGAACCCCGCTGCTGGATCGGGGAACCCGGTGCCTTCTCCGGCTCAGGTGCTGATGGATCTCACGGACAAGATGACGGCCCTGTTAACCACCACGGTTGACCCGGCGGATCATGCTCAGCATGATGCGGAAGTGGCACAGTTAAAATTGGATCTGATAAAAGCTAAAGAGGATCTTGCAGCGGAAGGGATCAGGCTGGCTGCGGAGCGGGCGGCTCTCGATGGCTGGACTCAGCTGATTCAGGCGCAGTCCTTCCAACTCACGATGGATCAGAACGCGGCCAATGAGGTCATGAGAAGGAGGCATCAGAAGGCCCAGTCTCGACTCCCACCGGTTTACGATCCACGCAACCTCTTCAACACGCCAGGTGCAGGGTCTAGTAACCCGCCAGGGGTCATAGCGCCCAGGTCTGGACCCCTTATTCAGCCACGAGTGATGGGGCCTCCCCAGGTGCCCCCTGCCCCGCCTCAGTATGTGCCAATACCCCCGGGTCATTATGATAACCCGCTGGAGAACATGGTAGCTGCGGCAGCACGGCTGGCGGCTCTCCCCGTTGACGGTGATTCTCCGGCGGCCATCGAAACCCGCCGGGTCAGGGAACTCCTGCAGACGGCACTGGCACAACAAGAAGCGTACTCCTACAGCCGGGATAGGATCCACTCGACCCCGCGTCCGGGTCAGAGCCCGAGTTACAGCCGGCACATGGTCTCAGCAACCGGCTCAAGCAATGTCCGACGCCATGACCCGCCTCCTGGCCATGGCCCGGCTCATAACGGAGCCTTTTACGCAGCAGACCAGGACAAAGCACGCCAAGAGGCAGAGCAGGTACCTCAATTGACGGCTTACCAGACCCCCCCGGCTTATCCGACGACTTCCGTCGATGTGGGTATCCCTACCAGGACCGGGGGTGTCCCTTGTTTGGTGCCAGCTATCCGTAATGAACGTCTACCTAAGGACTTCAAAGGCCCTAGGAAGGTGCCTAACTATACAGCTGACTTACAGCCTGCAGCCTGGATTGAGAGTTATGAGATGGCTATGGAATTGCTGGAGGTCAGTGAGGCGGCCATGGCCAAGTATTTCACCATGATGTTAGATGGAACTGCCCGCACGTGGTTGAAAGGGCTACCACTGAATTCCATTGGGTCTTGGGCTGAGCTGAAAGCCCGATTCATCCAAAACTTTAAAGATACCTGTAGGCAGTCTATGTCAATTGTGGATTTGACTAACTGTAAGCAGCAGGAGGGTGAATCCACGACCCATTGGATTCGCCGGGTCAAGGAGATCATACATTCATCAGATAAGATGGATGCCGGCTCTGCAGTCTTAATGTTGGAACAGAACTGTCGCTTTGTACCCCTAAAGATGAAGCTCGGGCGGCTTAAGCGCGACTGTACCGATATGGGTACATTAATGGCGGCTCTTGTCAAGTACGCCGATTCCGATGGTACCAAGGATCCCCCTTCAGATGATGAAAGGACAGGGAAGGGAAAGAAGAACGGCAATGGCAAGGGTCCTCAGTTTAACCCGGGGAACCAAGGAGGAGGCAAGCGCAAGGCCGATGGCATCCTAGAGTTCGTAGCCAATGCCAACTCCCAAGGTAATAACCAGCGACGCAAGGGGAGGCCCCCTCCCCGAGGCGGCGGGTCAGGTCCAACGCTGGAGCAGCTGTTGAACGAACCTTGTCCAAGGCATGGCTCTAGAGAGAAGCCAGCGACTCATCTATGGAAGGATTGTGCGATCATGAAGGCCTTTAAGAATTACAATGGCCCGGGTGGCGGTTCAGGTGCTGGCGGCTTTCATGGCCCGGGCGGCGGCTCAAATTCCGGTCCTCAGAACGGTCAAGGGGGCTTTAATCAACAGTCTGGCCAGGGTCATCAACAGCAGCAGGGGGGTTATTAGACCAATCCAAAGCAGCTAAGCGGTGGATAGTATCATGTATTTACCACTAGTCTGTGCAAGCGAGATCAGAAGCTGCATAAGAGGGCTGTGAATGCGCTTGAGCCGGCAGTCCCACGCTACTTACGATGGTCTGAGCAGCCCATAGTGTGGAGTAGGGAGGATCATCCTCCTCGGGTGGATAACCCGGGCCACTTGGCCTTAGTGGTGGCTCCTCAAGTGGGAGGATATAAGTTCACAAAGGTGCTCATGGATGGAGGCAGCAACATCAACATCCTCTATTATGAGACTTTTCGTCGTATGGGGTTGGTTGATAAGAACCTCAGCCAGTCCAACACTATCTTTCATGGTGTGGTACCTGGTAAGTCGGCTTATCCAGTTGGCAAGGTCGAATTGGAAGTGGCTTTTGGTGATGAGAATAACTACAGGGTGGAGAAATTGACCTTTGAAGTGGTCAAGATAAGAAGTCCATACCATGCTATATTTGGATGGCCGGCTTACGCCAAGTTCATGGCACGGCCGTGTTATGTGTACTTACAGCTCAAGATGCCGGGTCACAATGGGACCATTACGGTTCACGGCAGCCGGAAAGTGGCTCTGGAATGTGAGGAAGGCGATGCGGCTTATGCAGAATCTGTTTGTGCTACAGAGGAGTTGAAGTTTTACAAGGACAATGTTGACCCAACAGACATGACCTCTCTGAAAAAACCGACTACGGAGAATGAGCCGGCGATAAAATTTAAGTCGGCTGATGAAACTAAGCTTGTTGATTTTGTTCCAGGGGATTCATCTCAGCAGTTTAGCATCAGTGCCAATCTGGATCCAAAATAGGAAAGCGCGCTCATCGAGTTCATCCGTGAGAATAGGGACATCTTCGCATGGAAACCCTCTGACATGCCAGGTGTACCTAGAGAACTCGCTGAGCATACTCTCAATGTTGATCCTAAATTTAAGCCGGTCAGACAGTTCCTTCGGCGGTTTAATGAAGAGAGGCGGAAAGCTATTGGTGAAGAAGTAGCCCGGCTCTTGGCGGCCGGGTTTATTGTTGAAGTCTTTCACCCAGAGTGGTTGGCTAACCCGGTGCTCATGCTCAAAAAGAACGGCACCTGGCGGATGTGTGTGGACTACACGGACTTGAACAAGGCGTGTCCGGCTGATCCTTTTGCCCTCCCCCGTATTGATCAAATCATTGATGCTACGGCAGGTTGTGCACGATTAAGTTTCTTGGATGCTTATTCCGGATATCATCAGATTAAGATGGCAGTTAAGGACCGGGAGAAGACGGTGTTCATCACTCCCTTTGGAGCCTTCTGCTATGTGTCTATGCCCTTTGGACTCAAGTGTGCACAGGCGACTTACCAGCGTTGTGTACAGAACTGTCTACATAAGCAGATCGGGCGCAATGTTCACGCATACATGGACGATATTGTGGTTAAATCCATCAAAGAGGAAACCCTGATAGATGATTTAAGGGAAACCTTTGATAATCTCCGGGTTTATAAGATGATGCTTAACCCGGCCAAGTGTGTCTTTGGTGTTCCTGCAGGCAAGCTCTTGGGTTTCTTGGTTTCTGACAGAGGCATTGAGGCTAACCCGGAGAAGATCAAGGCCATCACCTCCCTGGCTAAGCCGGCGTGTATAAATGACGTTCAGCGCTTGGCGGGTCGCATCGCTGCTTTAAGCCGGTTTATAAGCCGTTTGGGTGAAAAGGCCATGCCCTTATATCAGTTGATGAAGAAAACTGATCACTTTGTTTGGAATGATGCAGCTAATACCGCTTTTGAAGAGTTGAAGAAGCAGCTGGCAGAGCCCCCGGTCCTTGCTGCTCCGGTTGATAAGGAGCCCTTACTACTGTATGTGGCAGCAAACGCACGAGCAGTTAGCGTGGCTATTGTGGTGGAGCGCAAGGAGGCGGGTAAGGAGCATCCGGTTCAGCGGCCGGTTTATTATGTCAGCGAAGTGCTCATTGAGTCCAAGCAGCGGTACCCGCATTGGCAGAAGCTTGTGTATGGTGTGTTCATGGCGAGCCGGAAGCTTAAGCATTATTTTCAGGGTCATCCCATCACTGTGGTCAGTTCTGCCCCTCTTGGTGATATCATTCAAAATAGAGAGGCCACAGGGAGAATTGCTAAGTGGGCTATAGAACTTGGACCCCTTGGTCTCAAATATATGCCACGCACTGCTGTTAAATCTCAGGCCTTGGTGGATTTCATCAACGATTGGACAGAATCACAAGTGCCCGAGCAGAAGCCGGATAACACATATTGGACTATTCACTTTGACGGGTCCAGGCAGTTGGAGGGCTCGGGGGCTGGTGTTGTATTAGCCTCCCCTAAAGGTGACAAGTTCCATTATGTGCTACAGTTGATGTTTCCTTGCACTAACAATGCGGCTGAGTACGAGGCCTTGCTCCACGGTCTTCGGATGGCTAAGGAGATGAGCTTGAGCCGGGTAAGGTGCTTCGGTGACTCAGACTTGGTGGCCCAACAGGTATCAGGCAAGTGGGACTCTAAGGACCCTCTAATGGCGGCTTATCGCCGCGAAGTTGATGCCATTGCGGGGCACCTTCAGGGCTACCAAGTAGAGCACATTGATCGCAGGAAGAACGAGGCGGCTGATGCTCTAAGCCGGCTAGGCTCTCAGCGAAAGCCGGTGCCGCCTAACACTTTCCTGGACGTCCTGTATAGCCCTTCGGTTAAGGTGCCTACGGAGGAAGATTTGGCCGTCCCTGACCCGGAGGCACGGCTGGTGGCGGCTCTCCATATCATACCAGACTGGACAATGCCATATCTGGCTTACATGACCCGGGGCGAGTTGCCTGAGGATGAAACTTTGGCCAGGCAAATAACCCGGCGGGCAAAGTCAATGATTGTAATCGATGGCGAGTTGCATCATCGCAGTGTCACAGGAGCATTTCAGCGTTGTGTCTCCCCTGAGGAAGGTCAAGAGATCTTGCGTGAGATCCATGAAGGGGATTGTGGCCATCATGCCGGCTCAAAATCCCTTGTGGCCAAGGCTTTCCGTCATGGTTTTTATTGGTTGACGGCTCATGCTGATGCGGAGGACTTGGTCAGTAAATGTGATGGTTGCCAAAGGTTCTCACGACGGGCTCACGTGCCGGCTCAGGAGCTGAGGATGATCCCAATTACTTGGCCCTTTGCGGTCTGGGGGCTTGACATGGTTGGCCCTTTTAAAAGATCCAAAGATAAGAAGACCCACCTCTTGGTGGCAGTTGACAAATTCACAAAGTGGGTGGAAGCTGAGCCAGTTAGCAAGTGCGATGCAGCCACGGCGGTTCAATTTATGAAAAAGGTGATTTTCCGCTTTGGTTTCCCGCACAGCATTATAACTGACAATGGCACCAATCTCTCCAAAGGCGCCATGGAAGAGTTTTGTCAACGAGAGCATATCCGACTTGATGTTTCTTCAGTGGCTCATCCTCAATCCAATGGTCAAGCTGAGAGAGCTAACCAGGAAATTCTGAAGGGTATCAAGCCCCGACTTTTGGTCCCTTTGCAATGGACGCCGGGTTGTTGGGTGGAGGAGTTGCCCTCTGTCTTATGGAGCATCAATACTACTCCTAACAGATCTACAGGCTTCACGCCTTTCTTTATGGTTTATGGAGAAGAAGCAGTCCTCCCCAGTGACATCCGTCACGACTCACCTCGCGTGGCGGCTTATGTTGAGACGGATAATGAACAGGCGCGCCAAGATGCTCTTGACTTGTTGGATGAACAGCGTGATGTGGCAGCAGCCCGTTCAGCGATTTACCAACAAGACCTGCGCCGTTATCATAGCCGCCGGGTCAAATCCCGAGTCTTCCAGGAAGGCGATCTCGTGCTCCGGCTCATCCAGGATCAAACAGATGCACACAAGTTATCCCCACCTTGGGAAGGGCCCTTTGTGGTCAGCAAGAACTTACACAATGGGTCATATTACCTCATTGACATTCGGGAGCACAAAGATTCACCTAAGTCGGAGGAGGAGACCCGTCGGCCGTGGAACATAGCTCAACTTCGGCCTTACTACACTTGAGCTACCGGCTCTCGTGGTGTACATATTTGTCTCAGCCATGTATATATTATGATAAGCAATAAAGCAGGACCTCTGTCCTTTTTCCTCCTCCAAATATGCACGTGTTGTTTTTGTTGCAAGATTACATGATGACTTAAAGGAGGATCCGGCTTATGATCGTATTCGAATCTAGCCATAAGCAGTAAAGTCACTTGGGGGCTTCCTGTTCAAACATGGTTCGTATTCGAACCAAAGAGAACATAGCTGTCGATACCCATTTGATTGGCAAAGTGCCGAGCTCATTGGGAGGTTATCTTTGGTCATATTTGAATCATAGTTTAACCCCTCTAAGAACCGACGTGGATCGTATTCGAATCAGCGTTGTTAAACAATTTTAAAAATCACTTGGGGGCTTCCTGTTCAAACATAGGTCGTATTCGAACCAAAGAGAACATAGCTGTCAGTACCCTCTTGATTGGCATCGCCACACCCACTGGGGGCTATGTGATCGTATCCGAATCTTAGCTTAACCCCTTTGGGCCGGGTCTCTGGTCGTATTCGAACCGGAAGCCCCTAAGTTCTTATATTCTATCACAAGTTTACTCTGATTGCGTCAAGGAGTGTACTGCCGGGTCTCACTTGCCGGCTTAATTTTGGTTTACAGTGTTAGTTGAACATCATGGATGTCATCAAGGCAAGTAAATTAGAGTTAAGGTACCAACCGTGCTACCCGGGTTATTTAAACCGGAAGTATGCTTACAGGCCGTTAAGTGTGTTATCACGGCTATGTTTAGAGTATAATTAAGGACCAGTCTTTTTTGATTCATATTCCGGGTTATCTATCTCAAACACCTGATTCTCAGGGTGGTAAGCCGCCTTGAGACTTGTGATATGCCTTTCTATGCAGATACTTAAAGGCACCTTTTAAGGTTGAGAAAGACAAAGGGATGATTATGACCCGGAGAAACAGCAAAGAGACAATTTCAGAGGACTTTCACATTCAATACGTGCACGATGGCACGGCAGAGATGAACTGTTGCACCTACTCTATTACAAAAACTCTTCAAGTCTAAAAAGTGGAACAATGTTTGATAAACCGCCAGCCAAATTATGATGCCCGCTGAGTTGAAGTCCCCGGCTCATTCCTGTCTTCTCCTCCGGCTGATCCCAAGACCTCGAAGGTTGATGACCTCCAGTCGATGCCGCTGAGAGCTTTGAATTGGGCTTCTTCGTCAATTAACCCGGCCGGGTCAATCTCCGGGGCGAAGGTGTGCTGGCGAGCCGGAGGGATCAGGTTGAGGGCTTCATAGCGAGGGGTTGGAATCCTCCGATTCTCCGCATCAAAACCCGGCTGGTACTTGGTCAGATCCGTATCGTTCCCGATAAGGGTGGCCACCGGGCGTACCGCCTTTACGCAGGCTGCGAAGTCCTTCTGATCGAAAGTTGAGCCGTCTTCCTTCAGGCTTGGATAACCCAGGGCGATGTCTGCCGGGTCTAGCTCCGGCAGGAATGCCTTGGCCCGGCTCAGCGCGGCGATCGCTCCGGCTCTTGCGGAGGCCCGTCGCAGCTCTTGGATCCGCTGAGGCAGAACGGCGAGCCGGCGCAGGACTTCGGCCAGATGAGTTGGCACCTCGTTGGATAGGGCCACCACAGCTAAGGCACGCTGTGACCCGGTGTAGAGCTGTTCCACCAGGGTGTACACGGCCTTTAACTTGGTGACCACGCTCTGGTTGAGGTTGGCACTCCTGGGACCTGTTTAACAGAATCAGATAAGCCGGCGACAAGGATGAATCATGAGATGTAAGCATTCTAACATGGATGAAAGCCGGTGAGGTGACTTACCGAAGATGGCAGCCACCATTTGGGAAACCTGGCGCTTTAGGCCGGACAGCTCGGCGGTCTTCTCAGCGAGAGCCTTCTCCGCCTGTTCCGCCCGGGTCACCAGTGCTGCCTTCTCTTCGGCCCAGGTTTTTCTCTCAGCATCAAACTCGGTCTTCAACTTTTCTTGAGTGGCGATGCTGGATACAAACTTGGCGTTTGCCTTCCGGGTCTCCATCTCCTGCATCTTCAGACGGCTTTTGAGATCTGCAAGGTCCGCCTCTAGTTTCTTGCCAACAGCCTGCATGTGTTTCCGGGTTATTGACAGTTACTATATAAGTCCCAAGCACTTTCCAAGCAAAGACACTTGGCACTTGGGGGCTAATGCATATTGAATGTATCTATCTACATATTGCCGGCTCAATTGAGTAAGCCGGGACCTAAGTCTACAACATATTCAAATCATAAGTCGTCGACTTGGGGGCTAGCATGGCAAAGGTAACTATGCAGTAAGTAAGAAGGTGGCAGAAGGATACCTCAGGTTTTTGCTGGATCTGGTTTACCATGGCGACCTCGGCGTCCCGGCTCTTGTGTACTTGGCTGATGTAGCCAGAGACGAGCTCTCCAATGCTCAAGTCGGTGTAGCCGGAGAGGTCCAGGTTCACCCGGTGGGGCTGCAGCAACTCCCCCTTCGCGGAGCACTTGGCCAACACGGTCGGTCTCCCCGGTTCAACAAACTCCGTCCGGGTGATTACCACGTCCGGGTCGTCTGCTGGCGGAGCTGAGCCGGAGGCCTCCGGGTTAACCGAAGCTTCGGTCGTTGCCTTGGTAGTTGGGGCAGTAGCTTCCGGTGCCGTGTCCATTGGGGTAGTGGCTTCGGGGGCGGAGGTAGCTGGCGGCTCTTGGGCCGTCACCTCCGGTTCAGGTAAGTCCGGCACTCCGGCTGACCTGGTCTTCTTCGCTCTTTTGGTGAGCTTTGCCTGGGCGCTGAGAGGACAGAAACATTCAGCACAAAAGAGAGTAAGTACAGACAAGTATAATGAGAGATAGTTGTCATTACCCGGGCGCGGTCTTGAAAGTCGGAAGACTCGACTGCATAGAGTCGCCCGAAGAAGGGGAGGTCTCCTGATAATTGGAGTCAGAAGAATTGAGTGGCTGACGGATAATACCCGCCAACGGATGAAAAGGGTACAAGTGAGAAAAAACCTCAGTTCGACGCTTCCTTGTTGCGTCGGGTAACCCGGCGGAGAGATCGGTGTCCTTGTTGGTCCGGGTGTGACGCCGGCTTTCATGAACCTGTCGCTTCAAAATAAATTGAGGGTCTTGGTAAGCTAAAGCATGCGAAAAGCTTACTTTCCGGGTTACCCTTCGGACTTTCAGCTGTGGCAAGGGCTCCGAGTCGGAGGAAAGTGACATTACCTCTTCAACCACCGGGTTACTGGCGCCGCTGTCATCCTGTCAATGAGCAAGTATTGATAAGGCGGACAGCAACAAACAGTGAATATAGTAAGGACTTAAAAGCTCAGGTGTTACCTCTGACTCGGAGCTGTCGCTTAATTGCATCAGCTCGGAGGCAGTAGGCCTGCTTCCTTTTTTGCGAGGGGCGGCTTTCTTGGCGGCTTTCTTCGCCTTCCTGGCCTTCTTGGCCGCCTCATGGTCATATTTGACCCGCCAGAACTTATCATCAGCCTGAAAAATACAAGGATGAATTCTTAAAACGGTTCAGATGAAGGTTATATGCAGGCGAAGATAAAAGTTAAAGTCAGCGGCTTACCGCTGGGGCTGGATTGGTCTTGCAGAAGGGGGCTAACCCGGTCCTTCCACAGTCTGCCAGACTCTCGTTTAAAACAGCCTTGGTCTCTTCTTCAGCAACGTCTTCTGGCAGATCATTGCGACTGTGCCTCTGAGGGTCATCCTTTCGCCCGGTGTACTCACACATTAAGCCGGGGCGGCGGCTCAATGGGATCACCCGCCATGAGATCCAGACCCGGACCAGGTCGATTCCGTTCAGACCGTTGCCCAGGAGGGCCTTGATCTTATTGATCTTCGGAAGCAGACGCTGGCGCTCCGCTGCAGTCAGCTTGTCCGACAGTGGGTGAGTCGCCTCTAGACGTGTTGGGCGAAAGCCGAGCAGCGGGCTTTCGTCAGCCGGGGACGTATCTTGGCAGTAGAACCAAGTCATATTCCAGTCCTTGGGGTGGCTCGGCGGCTCTGCATAAGGGAACAGACAGTCCCTACGCCGTTGGATGGAGATGCCACCTAACTCCAGACTTGGCCCGTTGGCGCATTCATTCTGGCGGTTTAAGTAAAACAGCTCTCTGAAGAGCAGCAGACTAGGCTCCTCTCCAAGGTACACTTCGCAAAAGACTTGGAAGTTGCAGATGTTGGATACGGAGTTGGGTCCTATATCTTGAGGCCACAAGTCGAAGAAGTTGAGCACATCCCTAAAAAACTTTGAGCCGGGCGGTGCAAAGCCCCGGCTCATATGATCTGCGAAGATCACTACCTCCCCGTCCCTTGGCTGTGGTCTCTCTTCCGACGGGTCAGGGGCACGGTAGGACATGATTTCCTTCTTAGGGAAATATCCGGACTTAACAAAATTGGCCAGGGTCTCGTCAGTGACGTATGACCTCATCCAGTTGCAAGTGATGGGAGCCTTGGGAGGCATGGTGAAAGTTGGTGGTCTATGACAAAAAGGAAAAATGTCCGGGTTAATTAAAAACCGGAGATCTACAGTTCAAATTAAGATGGCGGCTTATGAAGGGGACTAATGATATATACTCAGGTACAGTGGGTTATTTAAGCCGCAGGGGGGTTCAGAATAAGTTGGTCATCTATGGCTTTACCACAGTTAAGCCGGAGGATTCTACAGAGCATGGTTCTCTTTAAACCGGAAAGTTCTACGGCGCGTGTTTTCTTTAAGCCGGAAATGTAAGCCGCCAAGATTCAATGGTTGCAGTTTTTACTAAGTATGGTAAAACAGGTTTCACATATTGCAGTAACTTTTTTTGGATCAAAATGGTCGGGTGGAATAAAAATTTTCTAGACCTAGAAACAGACGAGTGGATGTTCTTGAGCTCGAACGAAGCATCTATACAGTGGAAAGAGATCTACTGGCACTGGAAATGAGGCCTAAACAACTACCGCACTGGTTCTATACGAGGCTAAAGATCAAACAAGTGCAGGGATTACGAGAACTACCGAGGCTTGCGGTAATGGCGATGAACGCGAAGAACACAGACGAACCCTACGGTAGATCTATCTGACAGAGCAAGCAAGGCTTATCGGAGTTGGAGAGCTGCGGAGGTTGTTGCGTTTCTCTGGTGATGAAGATCCGCGGCGGCGACGGCGGAGGAGCTCGGGCAGAAGAGCGATGGCGCGAGGAGGAAGAAGAGAGAGTGAGAAGAGCCCGTCGGGCCGGCCTATTTATAAGGCAAGGTCATAAGTGGGCGCGAGATTCAAGGAGACCACGGCGTGGTTATCTCCCCCCCACGACGCCTCGATTTTTGGAATGCCAGTAAAAGCAAAGATCCGTTGCGGATCTGGCGGAGTAAAAAACGGACTTAATGGAGGATGATGTCACGGCGGATTATCCGGAGTCCAGAGGATGACGTCACTCCGGGATATGGCCTTCACATGAATGGTAAGCCAGAGATTTTTTCTGTCAGAAGAGTGGAAGATTGACATGAGCCGGCTCAAATCAATCTGGGGCCTAATGTTGAGGATATAGACCTTAGAGTCACCCGCCAGGAGGGGCCGGGTTACTCGTATGGTCACTGCCAGAAGCCCGGAGCCAAGATTAAAGACGGTGGGCCGAAGATGGGCTTAAGACCCGGCGGAGGCTTAAAGCCCGTAGTTACAATCATTTTTATGATAGAACTTGTAGTGTAAGGCAAGAATAGTTGAGAGTCCGAGCCGGACACTCTTATGAGCCGGCCGGGACTCTGAGAGCTGCAGGGCGTCAGCCTCCTTATATAAAGGGACGACCCAGCAGCGGTTTAGAGGCGACAACAATCTCATCGAGAGCCGGGCGTAGCTGTTGAGCTCCCTGGTGATCGCAACCCTAATCAATATCACTTCAAACTGGACGTAGGCTTTTACCTTCACCGTAAGGGGCCGAACCAGTATAAACCCTCGTGTCCCTTGTCCCACATAACCCCTTCAAGCTTCCTAGTTGCGATGGCTCCACGACTAAGTCCTAGCTCGAGGACATCTGCCGTGACAATTCCACGACAGACTGGAAAGTGTGCCTCTTTGTGTTAGCAACCTTGAGCTCCGCCCGCTTGTCTTCTTTGACGTCTTTGCAGTGCACTCGGACCAGGGGCAACGCGACATCAGTGCCACAGCGAGCAGATGACTTCTTCCATTCTTGCACTCGGTCAGGTATTTGCTTCAGTCGAGCCATCAGAGACTCGAGGTCTTGAGACAGTTCCGCCCGAGGCCAGAGTTCAGCGTCAACCCGAGTCGTTGCTGCCTTCAGGCGGGCAAGATAAGCAACCGCGCTGTCCATACGAGATTCCAGCCGCAGCACGTTCATCGCAACATCATCCTTGACTGGAAAATTTATGGGATCAAGACCCGTCTCGACCCGCCCAGTTTCCGCTTCATAGTCTTGACAAAGCTCTGCACAGTTGAGTAAATGGTGAGTCGACGGCATAATCAGGCCTGACAGTCGACCGTAATAAGTCAGTCAATCATCAGTACCTTCAAGTTTTAGGACCAGCTTTGCAGCAAGCTGGCCCAGATAAGACTCCAACTCGCCCTTCTTGGCCTTGAGGCTCCCAAGCTCGTCAGTCAGCTTGTCCTTGTCTTTCTTCAGTCGCTCGACCTCCCGATTGGCGTCAGAAACAACAGTCTTCAGTTTGGAGTTCTCTTCTTCTAACTAGCTGACTGAAGCAAGCTTCATGTCAGCAAGCGCTGTTTTCTCTCGCGCTTCCTTCTGTGCAGTAGCAAGATCCAGATCCTTCTTCTCCAAAGCCTGCTTCATTTTCTCTAAAGAAATAACATTCTTCAGACGGGCTTGGAGTTGACGGTTTTCACTACATACATCTGCTCGAGTAGAGTCACTCAGTTCAAAAAATGGAAAGGAAAAGTGCCAGCAGTGAGATAGACAATTGACGATTGGTTACCTCCCATGGCAGCTTCTTCATCACGAGCAGTCTTGAGATTCTTCTTGGCCAATTCCAGATCAAGGTTGAGGCTGATTTGCTGCTTGTTCATTGTAGAAAGCTGAGCCCCAAGATCACAAGATTTCTGCAGTATAAGCCATATCAGTCGACTGAGATAAAAAGACATCACAGTGATAGCTACTCTAAGACTACCACCGAATCAAACATTCAACGGCAGTCTCGGGGAATACACCCAGTGGGTGCACTTAGCGTGCCGCCACTGGTTTGAATAAAGACTCGACATGGTCTGCCCAGCGCGAGTTAAAAAAAAACAGTTCTCAGACCATAGTCGACTGCCCGCAGTCAACCACGGTCTCGGGGACTACACCCAGTGGGTGCACTTAGCGTGCCCCCACTGGTTCTGGTTTCATTCGACCTGGTCCATCCAGACCGAGTGACAAAATTCAGATTCTCAGACCACGGTCGACTGCCCGCAGTCAACTATGGTCTCGGGGACTACACCCACTGGGTGCACTAAGAGTGCCCCCACTAGTTCAAAGATTCAATCCAAGACGACTCAAATTGACTTGTGCAACTTCAAGACAGTCACACCCCAGTGGGTGATCGGACGAGAAATATGATCAATCGGAAATCAACTAACCTGGACATTGGTCTGCAGAGCAGCTCCGGCGTTGAAGGCCACCTGACTGGCCTCATGCACCACTTTCATTTGCCCCATCACAAGGTTCAACTGAAGAAGAGCTTCCTTGGCGGCAGCCGGTGGGTCGTCCGGGGTTTGATACGCAGTGAAAAGCGATGACGGCAGAGCAGTCGGAGCAGCCGCTGGGTCTGATGCGTGGAGCTGTATTGGTGCAGCAGAAGTCTGAGCAGCTGATCCTGATGGACAATCAGTCGACAGCGGGATAGCGAAAGTGACATTGGTATGAGAAGGATCTGTCGATCGCTCGACTGCCGTCCCAGGCATCACAGTCGACTGAGGAACCTGGGCCTCAGGCGCTTTCCCGCTCAGTTCCTTGTCCCTCCTCCTCCTTCCCCTCAGCAGTACTTCTTCTTCATCATCCGGGAGCACAACAACGTCCCGTGGAGCTGCAACAAACAGAGAAAGTCAAAGAGATAGCTGACAAACAATCCAGTCGTCCAAATAAATTCGAGTCGGGCAGACTTACTGGCTTTGGAGGTAGCTGCATCTTCGGTTTCCTCGTCATCTGGGGTCTTGTCGATATCCATATAAGTCGCGGCCGAGGCCGGTCTGTAAAGGTTCATCATCCACTCGGTCAGTACAAGAAAATCGGTCGGAACAAGAAAATACGGGAAGAACATTTACCCAGAAGCAACAGGGACGTCCATCTTGATTCTAGGCAAGGTCTTCCGAGCCTTTGAAGGATTGATCTTGGGCTGCTTGGTGACCTTCTCAGCCAGTTCTGGAGTCGAAGACCGAGCGCGCTTTTGAGATGGAGCGCTCGAGGCCACAGCCTTGCCGCGCCTACCCGCGGGATCATGGTGCTGCTTGGATCGACGTTCGGAACGAGGTGGTGAGTCGGCTACCTCCTCATCGTCCGACTCATCGCTCTCATCTTCATCATCGTCGGCTGGTGGCTCCCACTCACCGCTCTCCTCCGCGCTGTCCTCGCCCTCATGGTCCTGCTCCAGAGCTTGTTTGCCATTGGGCATTGAGTACATCTCTGTGTAAATCTGCAAAACAAGGAGCCGAGTGGAAATCAGTCGGATCAATAAACGGTCAGAAAACACATCCAAAATCAATCAGTTGTCGTGGCCAAACCTTGTCTGGCTGGTTACTTTCGCAGAAAGGGTTGACTCTCCTGGCGCCCCTAGGGTTGTCCTTGTTCCCGGTGATGCCCCTCAGCGACTGGGCCACTGTTTTGGCCGCCACCTCCTCCGGCTGAACCCGAGCAGTGTTGCCAGCCCCGGAGTACATCCACATAGAGTGGTCACGAGCTTGGAGTGGTTGAATGCGCCGACTGAGGAACACCTCCAACAGATCCATGCCGGTGACACCTTGGTTGATCAGTTGAACTACTCTCTCGACCAGCATGCCCGTCTCCACCCCACGGCGGTCACTTTCAACGAAGATGGAGTCTGAACACGATCAAAAGAGAAAGGGGGAAGTCCAGTCGACTGGCCTGGGGTCATGATATCCTGGCAGTAGAACCAGGTCGACTGCCAGCCCCTGACCGACTCAGGAAGAGTCATCGAAGGGAAGGAACTCCTTTTCCTCTTCTGGATGCCCAGACCCCCACACATCTAGATAACATGGGTTTTCTTGTCGTTCGAGTTCGCTTTCTTCACTGTTTGGGAGCGGATTATGAAAATGTGCTTGAAAAGACCCCAGTGCGGTCGACACCTCAGGAAATTCTCGCACATGGACACGAATGCAGCAAGGTATGTGATGGTGTTGGGAGTAAAATGATGGAGTTGAGCCCCGAAGAAATTCAAGAAACCTCGAAAGAAGGGGTGTGGAGGAAGCGAGAAGCCGCGGTCGACGTGAGTGGCGAGAAGAACACACTCACCCGGGCGCGGCTGCGGCTCCGTTTCCCCCTCCGGCAGCCGCGCAGACTCATGGTCGATCAGCCCTAACTCGGCCATATCGTCCAAGTCTTCCTGCCGAAGTGAGGATCGGATCCAATCTCCATGGATCCAACCCGACGGCAGCCCCGAGCGCGATGAAGATCCCCGATTCGTCTTCTTGCTTTTCGCCGCCCCGTCGCATTCTTCGCGCGTTCCAGCGCCGCCGTTTTCTCCTTCCCCATGGCGGCGGAGCAGCAGCGTCGAGAGTGGAGAAGTTGAACGAGGTGAAGGAGCAAGAGGAAGAAGAAGGAGAATGGGCACGCACAGTGCAGACGCCTCGGCCTCGCCGCTTTTAAAGGCCTACTTCCGAGTGGCTAACGCGTGGGCCCGGGCAATCCTGTCAAATCCCTTAACAGTCGCACCCGGGATACGTGGCGGAAAAGGTGGCGCGGAAATCGAAACGTCCTATTTATCTACTCCGCTTACCACGGCGCGCTCCGCCTGGCGCGCTTCCACCAAAATTTGGAATCCCGCGAAATCCGGGATCCTCTACAACTGATCGCGCCAAAGATTCCATGTCAAAGATAACACTCGACGGGTGACGTTATAAAAACCAGTCGGCAATTTCTGAATCGATCAAGGCGACCGAAACGAAGCCGAAGTTCCAATAACTGGCCTCCATTTGGAGATGAAAGCAGGAGTCAAAGCAAGGTCAACTTCAACCTTCTTTTCACTCGGACCTCAATCCATTCGGGGGCTAATGATGAGGACATAGACCTGGGGTAGGGTAATAGGCCTGACCTATGCGTCCTACCTAAGGTCCCTCCTAGAAGCAAAGAAGTTCAAGAGTAAATAGAGGGAGCTCAACAAAGGTGTCGAGTGCAATCCACTCGACCTACCATTCACTCGGAGACCCCTCCTTATTTAGGTCACTCGACCACTAAACCACTCGATGTGCAGAAGACCTAAAGCCACTCCGCGCAGCAACGCTCGGGCGTTTACTCATATACTTAATGATCATTTATAGCACTTTATTACAGACGTTACCTGTAACGCCCTCTCTTTATGTACATTGAACCCTGTCTAACGTGGGCTGGTTGGGGTCCTGGCGCACTCTATATAAGCCGCCCCCTCCACTGGCACAAGGGTTCGCACCCCTGTAAACACACACATACATAATCCAGTCGACTGCCTCCGGGCTCCGAGAAGTAGGGCTGTTACTTCTTCTGAGAAGGGCCTGAACTCGTAAAACTCGTGTGTACAACTTCGCCATAGCTAGGATCTTGCCTCTTCATACTTACCCCCCTATACTGTCAGTCTTAGTACCACGTCACCGACAGATATATGTATGCCTGACGGTCTTGCCTGACGGGAGGATGACAGGAATATATATTTTCCGGGAAGCTCAAATCTGACGGAACATTTCTTTCCTATGAGCCAACTTTAAGCGACACCCGACAGGAATAATATTCATGTAGGCTACCCGTCAGGCATATGATTTCATTCCTGGCAGGCTATGGCTGTCGGATATTCCTATGGGTTGGCCGACAGGAATGATATTCCTGACAGCCAGACTTCTTTTCCTGTAGGCTCCTGGCCCACTGGCTAAGTTGCGTTCCTGGTAGTGGTGGCTAATCAATAATCTTACTCGTGGGAAAAAGAACCATACTAGATGTAACCCTCGTAATTTGCACTGGTCCATAATATGGCCACCATCGGGTCATGCCTTAAGTGCTTTTAGACTTAGCTTAAATATGCTTATAATACTAGACATAATATCTTTTATACCTAGAAATCTTATGCTTATGACTGATTTCTTGGAAGTGCAAAAGATTCAGTCATATAGCCATGTCGAAGTAAGAGTATCGATCCCACGGGGAGTACATAAATTGGATTTTGTCTCTTGTAATGATTTATTGAATTGTGTCTGCAAATTAGTCTTATATAAAAAGAAAAATGAAGATGGAAATTTGTAACGTTTGAGTGAGTACAATAAAAAGTAATTCATGTGAAAAGAAGTAAAAGAACAACACAGAGTAAATGAACAATGAAACCGTAAATAGGACTAAGGTGCTTTCAGGGAGTCTATAATCCCCACTAATATAATGTATCATATGTGATTGCATAGTTCTAGGTTGGATACTTGAGCCACTCTTCGTGTTTTTAATGGAGCGGAGTCGGGTACAGATACGCGGTACATGAATTAGTCTACTCACACACATGCCACCATCGTAGTTTCCCCACTCTAGGTATCACTACAGTGATTAAGGGATTCCTCGTGGATGCGACCAGACTAAGTGTTCTCCGTTTCTCCCCTATCAATTGTAAGGGTAGGGAGGAGAATATATTATAGTCCTGTCTTTACCCCTACATCACAGCCTTTACAACGATAGTAATATGATCCATGGCCATACAAGGCAGAAATGTTGAGTGAGGCATCTTCATAATATTCATGGACGATATTAAATCAAACATTCAAAAGAGGATTTCATATCTCTATAACATTCAACACCTATAAATACTAGGGTTCATCGGTTCATCCATATTCCCAAGAACTAGGGGACTACGTACCCACATATGGAGATAGCAAGCATCATATATATGAACGATGGTGATAAACATGAATGATAGATTGAAGTAATACAGATAGGAATCACTACTGCAGAAAGGTCCTAGGACGACGCATGTATAGGAGACCATTGTACTGCACCTTTTTAATCAACAATCCAGCTTTCATGTGTACAACTAATATTACACTATGCAAAGTTCTAGACTGTTTCAACGTTTATGATGGGTCCTTGGAACCAGAACCGTGCATGGAGCACCCAGGCCCCGATGCTGAGCAGCAACACACCCCCAACGGCCACTGGTGTGTAGTTGAAGTCGTCCTTTGCCACCGGGTACGCCACCGGCAAAGAGAAGAGCACGGTGACAAAGGCCACCCAGAGGACCGCCGCCCATCCGACGGCGAGCCCGTACTGGCCGAGGTGAAACGGCCCCGGTATGAACGACTTTCGGGCTGTCGTCACCCGGAAGAAGATGGGCAGCACGTAGGAGATGTACAACCCTATGGTCGCGATGGATGCCATCGCCTGGAATGCCACCTGGCTCCCCAACGACTGCACGTATGCACATGTCAGAAAATGAGGCACACCAAGCTATGTATGCTTGGAGATGATGCATGGGAGAAGATATGTGTGTAGTCACGTACCGTGAGGGCCATGGCAAATGCCACGGCGACGGAAAGCCAGACCATGTTCAGCGGCACCTCGTGCCTGCTCACCCGGTGCCACACATTCGAGTACGGCATCGCCCCGTCCCGGGAGAAGGCGTAGCCCATTCTGTGTCACAGGAGTTGAGAGGCGTCATCATCTTAAGAAACTAAAACCAACTTGTATATAGAATTAGTACCATCAAGCATCAACTATGATCCGGTGACGAATACCTCGAGTTGCTGGTGATGGACCCGATGCCGCAGAGGAACATGGCAACGGCGATGACCCCGAGGCAGGCCACCGCTCCGATGCCGCTGCCGTACCTCACGCGAAAGGTGGTGTAGAGAGCCTGGGCGATGGCGTTGCCGCCGGCGTCGTTGTCGGGGCTCAGCAGGTACGGTATGTCTGTCACCACCGACGTGAGGGCCACCAGGTAGATCCACCCGAAGATGGACGAGAGAGCCACCGCGCTGATGATACCGATCGGCCCGCTTTTGTCTGCGCCCTTCGTTTCTTCGGTCTGCACATGTGTACAAAGTGCAGACAAGGACATATAGCATCAGGTCACCATATGTGTGTAGATCAAGTGATCAACCAAATGGAACATCATCATCATCTACCATATGTGCAGATGCGTCGTAACCGAGAACGGAGTACTGGCTCATCAGCAACCCCACCGCCATAATATAAGCCTTGTTGTGGATCCCCATGCCGTTGTCCGTGTTGAAGTGCGTGAAGATGAACTCGACGCTCGCCCTCTCCTTGGCAACTGCCGGGATCAGGATCACCAGCACTAAGATACCTACAATTTTCCCAAAGTTTAGGCAATTTCTTTTCCAGCTCCCAAGTTTTTTTTTGAGGTGTAGCTCCCAAGTTAAGAGACAACAAACGAAGTCAATGGAATAATTTTTTGACCGTAGAATGTCATGCCATAGCATTTCCTTGTTTCTTCGGAGACCAAACTGTTAGAAATAATGGGCCTAGCTCATGTAGAATATTTGAAATCTCAAACTTGGCCCGATGTATAAATGGTAAGTGGTGGTTCTAAAGTTTAGTATCACCCTGTGCAAGACTTCTTTATATATTGGGTTCTCTACACCACATTTAGATGTGCGAAGGAGCGAAATAGAAAACCACATGCGCGCGCTCGCTCGTTTGGCACGGGCCAGGGCGCCGCGCGTAAATGCGACATACGCGTGGATGGTTTGCCGAAATCCGGTTTGTTGCCTTCCAGGGGAGCAACTTCCTTTTGCATACAACATAAAAACGAAGTCAGTATTACATCGTGATCGCGACACGATACCACCTTTGGTCCTATTATATATACTACTACCGGCCGCGGCCAAAATAGACATCGAAAACACCTGAGGTTTTGCCTCATCTCACAACTTGCGCCGCCATCTTGTGATCCTGTACCGTGAGAGGACCAACCAGGTTTTTGGGAAGCGCTTTGCGTGATTGCTCAAATTCTTCATCATGGGCCGTCTTTCTTCCAAGTCTGGCGGCGCCACACATCATTGTCTACAAATGCCATCAGCAACAGATCACCGCCAACATCGTCATCAACAACGACGCTCCTCCAGCAGCTCACGAACAGTACGTCCATCGTGATGTGTTCATGTTTCTATTTGCAGTTGTTGTTACATGTGTGATGTTACTGTGCATGTTTTCATGTTCATCTAGTATGCTAGATTTTTGCATGCTGTTTACTGTTCTAGTCATGAATTATTTACTGAATTAATCATAAATTTGAATAATATTCCAACAGAAACCCTATTAGAGACCAATTCCCCGACATCAACAAAGTTACACTTTTCCCTAGTTTTTCTCCTTGTTTCTAAATTTTCTTGTATTCTACCGTTTTCTTCTAAATTTTGTGATATTTTATCTATTTTCTGACTACGTCATGAACGCAAAGTCACCACCATGGCATCAGTAATACCTCTAATGTCAAAACCAAAATCTTGAGTTCTGCGACCAAGTCTACAATTGACAATAGTCCAAGTACTACTGAACCAAAACTGGAGGTACTATAAAAGAAGATGCGAATTTCTGACATAGATTGTACCAGTATTTTCTAGAGCATGGGTAGAATTAACCATGTCGGAACAAATACATGCATCGAGACAAAAGAAGGATCAAAGTCAAGATAAATGTACCGGCGACGTTCCAGAAGGCGCCGAGCTTGCCGAACCAGGAGAGCCAGCGGATGGGGAGGCTGTTGATGAGGCCATGCAGGACGAGGATGATGCCGTAGATGGCCAGCACGACGTACTTGGAGGCCAGGTAGCCGCCGCCGTTGGCCCCGCCGGTGCCGAGCAGGACGATCACCTGGATGAGCTGCGCCAGCGAGAAGTCCACGCTCGTTGTGCCCGCCCACTGCATGATCGAGACGGTCAAGTGGTCAACACAGGAGGCTAGACCGTGTCAGCAACGCTGCCAATAGTTTACAAGAAATATACTACTTGTACTACTTTTTTTTTTCAAGAATGAGTTCACTACATCAGCCGGCCGGCCGTTGCGTTGAGTCATTATGGACACGACTCCACATGCCGCAGGGCTGCTAACTAAGAGAGTAAGTTGACTACTACTACTAGAATATTTGTATGGCAGATTCATCTTATTTTCTTATATGAAAGATTTGATAAACTCCTGTGGCAATGGCACTAGTAGCTGCTGCTGCCAAAAATAGTCTAACACTGAAAGGATCTGATGAAATTGGAGCAGTACCTGTCCCACGATGTTGAACCAGCCGGTGACCCATGAGGCGAGAGGCGCCCACTCCTTGCCGGCGAGCTTGGCGCTCCAGTAGTAGAGCCCGCCGGAGGTCGGGTACGCGGAGCAGATCTCCGCCATGGACAGCGCCACGCAGCCGTTGAACACCGTCACCACCAGCCACCCCAGCGTCATGGACGCCGGCCCGCCGTACCTCAGCCCCGTGTTGTACGTGGCCGTGACGCCCATGAGCACGGAGATGATGGAGAAGGAGAAGGCGAAGTTGGAGACCGCGCTGAGCCCGCGCTTCAGCTCCTGCTTGTACCCCAGCTGGTGCAGCCGCGCTCGGTCCGCGTCCGCCGTCTCCGCGGCGCTCCGTCGCGGCGCCATCGTCGGCCGATGAGATCTCTTCCGCCGAGTTCCTCTTGGTAGCCTGGTATTGGATGGTGCTTGAGCTTGCTAGAAATGGTGTATGGTTGGTGACAGAGAGGGAGGGAGTCAAGGGAGGGAGTGGAGTGGAAAGGATCCACGATCTGCGCCGTGCCGGCATCGGAGCAATCATGCACGATTTGTTATACTTCTCCATGTTCCCGTCCGATCCTCTGATTCGTCCTACGTGTTTGACCAAAGGGGGAAAGCTAAAGTGATGTTTTGTGTGTAGCGCGGTTCAACGTACTACCATTTTCTTCTTCTTTTGCTTCAAAGAAGGAAGATGCATGTAATCCACGTCACATGGCAATATTGGACTGGTCGTCGTGCGTGGAATTGTTCATGCTTTGGACGCAGCGCGAGTTAAGTGGATCTACAGTAGTAGGCTAGTAGCGTGGTGGATCGGTGCAATTGGGTCATAGAATTCTTTTGGGCCACCAAACTAGCTTGACTTCAATACAGTGCAAAATATGGCAGATCTGCGTATTATATTATGCTAACATGGCGTGTTATGTTTACATAAGCTTCATGTGCAGTTGAACTCGCAAGACACAAAATTCTGCTACATATCAACATGTATGTTTTTTTCTTTCAAAAAGGAGGTTAAACCCCCGGCCTCTGCATCATTGTGATGCAGAGTGAATAGCAAAAAACTACCACATTACGGGCTATCGTTCCGAAAAACTACCGTTTTTTTTTAATTTTTCAAAAAACTACCACAAAAGTGGCTGTCTGTTCCAAAAAACCCAAGTGGCCGAACGGTTAAGTTTTAACTGGGGTTATGACATGTGGGGCCCGCCCGTCAGGGTTTTGTCGGCCACAGTGCTCACGGCGCGCGGGTGACGGCCGTTAGGGCGCACGGGCCGTCCCGACCAGGTAAAAACGGATCCGGCCCTCACTCTGTCTCCCTCGCGCTCACTCACTCTCACTCTCCCCCCTCGCTCTGTTTCCCCTGGCCGAGCTCTCCATCGTCGCCGACCACCTCAGTTCCTCGTCGCCGGCCAGGATGCCTTCTTGGAATGATGGGGATGAGAGCTCCGACGACAGCATGGGGGGCAACCTGATGGACATGGAGTACTTTGTAAGCCTCATCCTCCTCCTCTCTGTCATTATCTAGGGTTAGGGTTGAATCGATTTGGGAATGATGGTTGATGAGCTGCATATTTGTATGGATGGATTCGTTTAGTTTGGTTATCTATTAGTTTTGATCTAGGGTATGGATGGCACTGTGATGTCTGATCTGACCTTGAGCAAGGCAAAGCTTGACTCAAGTTGAACTAGTTGATGCATTGGTTCTGATATACCTTTTACTGCATGTAGGACACACCTGACACCATCCCAGAGCCACTCTGGTGTGGTGCTCCCATGGAGGAAGTTGCCAAGTGTACTCTGCACGATATGAAGCCTAGGAAGTGTGTTGCTTTTGAAGGTGCTAACACTGGGAGGAGGTTCTATGGATGCCCTGTTCAGGTGAGTAATTGAGTATGCTGGGTGGATTTAGTTATGCCTAGTGGATTCAGTTAATGTCTAGATTCAGTTATGCCTAGTGGATTCAGTTATGCCTAGTGGATTCAGTTATGCCGAGTGGTTACTGAATTTGTACATTAACTCTGTTTGAACTGAATTTAGTACTGAATTTATGGTTACATGTCCTCCTTGTGTACCAATCCTCTTTTTGAATTGAAGTTAGAACTGAATTTATGCATTTTCTGAAGTATGTGTTCTCTGATCAAACTACAGGGAGGTGTGAATTGTGGTGTAGTTCAGTGGGTTGATCCTGCCTGGCCTGATGTACTTAAGAACTGCCTCATCAAGTTGTGGGAAATGTTCCATGAGCAAAACCTTGGAAGGATTCAAGACAAGCATGCATATGAGGATGAGTTTGCCAAGTTGAAGAAGGACTATGATCATCTCTGCACTGAGTATCATAAAATGGTTGATGATGTTAGCAAGATGTTTGACTGGCAGGATGGTGTTGGCAAGATTGACTACCAGAAAGCAATGGATGCTGAGAAATTTGAGAAGCAGAAGGAAGAGCTAGAGCTGGAGATGAAGATGGAGAAGCTAAGGCTAGCAAAAGAACGGAAGTGTATCCTTCAGGCTCAGGCAGACATAATTCACAACACCAGGAAGGCAATGAAAGAGATAAAGGTGGGCAAGATCTTCTTGCACAAGAGAAGACAGAGCTTGAGAAAGTAGTTGCTGATCTGCTGAATGCTGGCCATGGGAGCAAGGAAAAGCTTGAGAAAATCAAGGCCATACTGGACGCTTGAAGATTTGGACAATGGTGGTTAAGTAAGTAAGGTGGCCTACACATATAAAAGGCCTTGCAAGATGATGGTAGGAGTATATTTTGTGCAGTCCTATATGAACTGTTTAAGTTATGGTAACTAGAGTGGTGGAGAACCTTTGCTAAGTCTGGCTTATGTTATTGTACTGTTAAGAACCTATCTATCTTAAGTAATGCAGTGAAGAACTGTTTTATTTCTTTAGGTTGTTTTCCTGAAACTAGCAATGTTGTACTAGTTTATTTTTGGGCCTAAAACCATTATGTATACAATGTGGGCCTAGACTGGGCTGTTTTATTACTCCACCTACCTACCACCAACCATTAGTAGTCTATAAAGCCCACCCCTTGGGTGAAACCGCAGTCAATCCCCCCATCCACACCCTTCTCCACCCCCCAGCCGCCAAAGAAACCCTAGAATCCCAGGGAGAGATGGATCCTGGAGAGGTCATAGATGGAGAAGAAGAGGTGCCCAGGCAAGCCAGGCGCAGAGATGCAAGGAGGAGGGCGAAAAGGCAACTTGCTGAGATGATCCTTGCAGCACGCAACCGCAAGGACATAGAGCAGTTCCTGGAGGCATTCCCCCTGGCTCCAACCCTAGTGATGATGATATCATCTGGGCAAGGAGGAGGGAAAATTTCCATCCCTTTCAGGTCACTTGGCAGAGGTGGACTAGGATTCTGTACCCATGATGTTGCTGTTATGTTTCTGTGTTCCTAGATTAGTTCCTGAAGTTGGTGTAAGAACAATGTTGAATGAGCTATGTATGTGATGAATCAAGTTGTCTATGATGCAATGCAATGTATGAAGCTGGTGAAAGAAAAATGTTGAATGATCTATCTATGTGATGACTCAATCTGTCTATGACGCAATTTATGAGTGAACCTTTTATCTATATTTGTAAGTATGAATGAATTGATCTGGTGATCTTGATGTTTTAAGTTAGATATGTTATGGTTTGGTCAGATGGCCAAATATTGTTGTTTTAGGTTTGATCTCTTAGGGTTTGGTGCCTAGATGGGTAAATCTTGATGTTTTAGCTATGATATGTTAGGTTTTGGTCCTAGATAGCCACTTTGGGGTTGGTCGATAAGTTGCCACCCAAAGTGGCCACATTTGGCACCTTTGGGGGTTCGTCGACAACTAGCCACTTTTGGGGTTGGTCGACAAGTTGCCCCCCAAAGTGGCCAAATGTGGCCACTTTGGGGTTGGTCGAGAATTAGCCACTTTTGGGGTTGGTCGACAAGTAGCCACCCAAAGTGGCCACATTTGGCACCTTTGGGGGTTGGTCGACAACTAGCCACTTTTGGGGTTGGTCGACAAGTAGCCACCCAAAGTGGCCACACTTGGCACCTTTGGGGGTTGGTCGACAACTAGCCACTTTTGGGGTTGGTCGACAACTAGCCCCCCAAAGTGACCTAATCATATCAATCAATTATCAACAAAATAAGTCACTTGATCTACATAACAATGATCCGCATAAGAAATAATTTCATATGAAACAATTCATAACCTAGGACATATCAAATCAAAATAGAGCTTGACAGCATATAACTTAATTGTTCCAAGAAGTTCAAACACAGACCACATAACTTAATTGTTCCAAGCAGTTCATACACAGACCACATAACTTAATTGTTCAAATGAAAACAGAGTTCACTGCAAATAACACAGATAGCAAGCATGCCTAACAAGCAGACTTCAAGGCATAAAGCATAGTTGAGTGCAACACATTCAATGGTTGCCACTAGCTGTGAAATACAAAGCAAGTTTGCTTGGGGCCTTCCTCTTCCTCTTAGAACCAACATCAGCTTGACCTGATGTTGATGCTGCCCTTGGAGCATTGAAACCTCTTGCACTTGACCTGGTGTTCTTTGCTGGAGATGATGCACTTGACCTGGTGTTGTTGGCTGGTGCTGAAGCAGGTGGTGGGTTCTTTCTCTTTCTTGATCCACCTGTTGAAACTGCAGTAGATGTGGTTGCCCTTGTTCTTTTACCCAGTACATGTAGTCATTTGACCCATAGCCTTCAGTCTTAGTAAGTGCTATCAAGTTCAGAAAAGTGATGTCTGAAAAAGAAAACCTCCTTTCCATGTTATCTCTGCCCTAGAAATGCAGCCTAACCTCCCAAATGTCATCATCTAGCCTGCATTACATAATATGTTATTTGAAAAGCCCAACTAACTAAGTGTTTTTTGCTATAAAAATTCAGTGCACACTAACTATAAAGTACAGAAAGGAATCTGAATCCAACAAATGCTTCTCTGAATCCACCATGCATTTCTACTAAATCTAACTAATCCTTCAGTGCTAAGTGATACTGTTGCATCCAAAACTTGCCACAGAGTGTTTGCTCAACTATTATTCAGTGCATGTTCATGTTCTAAGATGAATCACAGCAGCATCAACCTAGGGTTTGGTAAAAAAAACTAACTAAATTATGCTATGTTGTTTGAAATGAACAAGCAGAAATGCAGAAACTGTTGAAGGAGCTCATAAGAGAAAAAAAACTTACTCCACCCCTCCAAATGCAGAGGCCCATTGCTGGGAGTTGGCCGGATCTGCCTGCACAGCGCTAGCAAAAGACCTCGCTGCTCTGTACTCAAGCGAGAACTGGCAATCATCAGGCGACGGCGGTGTAGCCTGTGGCGTAGGAGCCTGCATCAGAGCTGCAGCCTGTGATGTCCGCTGCGGCGGCGGCGGTGCCGCCGGCTGGGTTGCGAAGCTACCGGTCCCCAGTCAGTTATCAACCTCTGAGAACTCGCCGCCTCCATCCCCCCTTCCACCTCCACCCGTTGAATGGCCGCCATCGCCTGGTTTCGCCGCCGCCGACGCCATCTGAGAGGGAGGCGCGCGCGAGAGAGAGGGAGACAGAGAGGGGGAAGACAGAGTGAGGGCGGGCCGGATCCGTTTGACCTGGTCGGGCTGCCCGTGCGCCCTAACGGCCGTCACACGCGCGCCGTGAGCACTATGGCCGACAAAACCCTGACGGGCGGGCCCCACATGTCATAACCCCAGTTAAAACTTAACCGTTCGGCCACTTCGGTTTTTTGGAACAGCCAGCCACTTTTGTGGTAGTTTTTTGAAAAATTAAAAAAGCGGTAGTTTTTCGGAACGATAGCCTGATGATTGCTAGTTCTCGCTTGAGTACAGAGCAACGAGGTCTTTTGCTAGCGCTGTGCAGGCAGATCCAGCCAACTCCCAGCACTGGGCCTCTACATTTGGAGGGGTGGAGTAAGTTTTTTTCTCTTATGAGCTCCGTCAACAGTTTCTGCATTTCTTCTTGTTCATTTCAAACAATATAGCATAATTTATTTAGTTTTTTTGACCAAACCCTAGTTTGATGCTGCTGTGATTTATCTTAGAACATGAACATGCACTAAATAATAGTTGAGCAAACACTCTGTGGCAAATTTTGGATGCAACAGTATCACTTAGCACTGAAGGGTTAGTTAGATTTAGTCGAAATGCATGGTGGATTCAGAGAAGCATTTGTTGGATTCAGATTCCTTTCTGTACTTTATAGTTAGTGTGCACTGAATTTTTGTCACAAAAAACACTTAGTTAGTTGGGCTGTTCAAATAACATATTATGTAATGCAGGCTGGATGATGACACTTGGGAGGTTAGGCTGCATTTCCAAGGCAGAGATAACATGGAAAGGAGGTTTTCTGTTTCAGACATCACTTTTCTAAACTTGATAGCACTTACTAAGACTGAAGGCTATGGGTCAAATGACTACATGTACTGGGTAAAAGAACAAGGGCAACCTCATCTACTGTAGTTTCAACAGGTGGATCAAGAAAGAGAAAGAACCCACCACCTGCTTCAGCACCAGCCAACAACACCAGGTCAAGTGCATCATCTCCAGCAAAGAACACCAGGTCAAGTGCAAGAGGTTTCAATGCTCCAAGGGCAGCATCAACATCAGGTCAAGCTGATGTTGGTTCTAAGAGGAAGAGGAAGGCCCCAAGCAAACTTACTTTGTATTTCACAGCCAGTGGCAACCATTGAATGTGTTGCACTCAACTATGCTTTATGCCTTGAACTCTGCTTGTTAGACATGCTTGCCATCTGTGTTATTTGCAGTGAACTCTGTTTTCATTTGAACAATTAAGTTATGTGGTCTGTGTATGAACTGCTTGGAACAATTAAGTTATGTGGTCTGTGCTTGAACTGCTTGGAACAATTAAGTTAAATGCTGTCAAGCTCTATTTTGATTTGATATGTCCTAGGTTATGAATTGTTTCATATTAAATTATTTCTTATGCTGATCATTGTTATGTAGATCAAGTGACTTATTTTGTTGATAATTGATTGATATGATTAGGTCACTTTGGGGGGCTAGTTGTCGACCAACCCCAAAAGTGGCTAGTTGTTGACCAACCCCCAGAGGTGCCAAATGTGGCCACTTTGGGTGGCTACTTGTCGACCAACCCCAAAAGTGGCTAGTTGTCGGCCAACCCCCAAAGGTGCCAAATGTGGCCACTTTGGGTGGCTACTTGTCGACCAACCCCAAAAGTGGCTAATTCTCGACCAACCACGAAGTGGCCACATTTGGCCACTTTGGGGGGCAACTTGTCGACCAACCCCAAAAGTGGCTAGTTGTCGACCAACCCCCAAAGGTGCCAAATGTGGCCACTTTGGGTGGCAACTTGTCGACCAACCCAAAAGTGGCTATCTAGGACCAAAACCTAACATATTAAAGCTAAAACATCAAGATTTGCCCATCTAGGCACCAAACCCTAAGAGATCAAACCTAAAACAACAATATTTGGCCATCTGACCAAACCATAACATATCTAACTTAAAACATCAAGATCACCAGATCAATTCATTCATACATACAAATATAGATAAAATTGCATCATAGACAGATTGATTCATCACATAGATAGATCATTCAACATTTTTCTTTCACCAGCTTCATACATTGCATTGCATCATAGACAACTTGATTCATCACATACATAGCTCATTCAACATTGGTCTTACACCAACTTCAGGAACTGATCTAGGAACACAGAAACATAACAGCAGCATCATGGGTACAGAATCCTAGTCCACCTCTGCCTAGTGACCTGAAAGGGATGGAAATTTGCCCTCCTCCTTGCCCAGTAGATGATATCATCATCACTAGGGCTGGAGCCAGGGGGAATGCCGCCAGGAACTGCTCTATGTCCTTGCGGTTGCGTGCTGCAAGGATCATCTCAGCAAGTTGCCTTCTCGCCCTCCTCCTTGCATCTCTGCGCCTGGCTTGCCTGGGCACCTCTTCTTCTCCATCTATGACCTCTCCAGGATCCATCTCTCCCTGGGATTCTAGGGTTTCTTTGGTGGCTGGGCGGTGGAGAAGGGTGGGGATGGGGGGATTGACTGCGGTTTCACCCAAGGGGTGGGCTTTACACTACTAGGAAAAGGGCTATAGATAATATGGACACTAATGGCGCACCAGACATGCGGTGCGCCACTACTATATAGCAGTCACCACAACCATGGTGCGCCAGTACTAATTTTTTTTCTTTTTTCCAAAAATACTAATGGCGCACCGTGTGCTGGTGTGCCATTAGTGTGATAGACACTAATGGCGCGCCACAAACATGGTGCGCCACTACTAACAAAATTTGTTTTCTTCCAAAAATACTAATGGCGCACGGTGGCACAGTGCGCCATTACTAGTTTTAACTAGTAATGGCGCACTAGTCACCCCGTGCGCCACTACTATCATTTTTTGTTTTTGTTTTTGCAAAACTACTAATGGCGCACCGCCAGCTGGTGCGCCATTAGTAACCAGGGTTACTAATGGCGCATTTGTTGGTGGTGCGCCATTAGTAACCTGGGACCAGCTAGATATTTTGGACAGTCACCTACACACTCACTTTCCCCACTTCATTCTCTCCACCTCCTCCTCCAAGCTTGTCTCGGCTGCCTCCTCCTCCTCACCTCATTTGCACCATAGATTCATCCAAATTAAGTGGTTAAATTACCTTTTTTTGATAGGTAAGTAAGGGGAAAGCTTTCTTTATGTTGTAGATCTACTTTTTTCTCCCTCCAACAACGTGCACATGCACTTTTTATGGCCTAGCTAGATCTATGTATGTTTGCGGTGTTGCATATGTTTGTGGTGTTGCATATATGTTTGTGTTTGCAGGTACAGGTATTTGAAATGCGATAGTTGCCAATATTTTGCCGGAATGTTGATTCATTTCCGTTTCGGTGAGAATTTTGGTACTATGCATTCTTTTTGGTCCTATATTTAGGCAAAGTCATGCCAAATTTTTTCTTCGTTCTAAAATATCGTTTTGCTCTACCCCGCAGGCGACCATGGTCCGCATGATGACCGAAGGCATCGTGAATAGGTTTTTGAGCTCCGCGAAGGCCGAGATGCTTCAAAAGAACGAGACGGAGATAAGATGTCCGTATCGAAGATGCAAGCTGAGGAGCCTTATGGACCCGGATTCCGTACAGGTGCGGGACCACCTGCTCTTGCATGGTTTCATGGATGGCTATCGGTGGCAAGGTGATGAAGATGATTATGAAGTCGTCCATGGGGGCCGGCCAGCAAGAAATGAGGAAGGGCAGCAAGACAACCGCGGCGAGGGCGGGCGAGAAGACGAAGAATCTCCAGGACATGATCACGAAGTAGATGCAGTACACAGTCATCATGTAGAAGATGCCGGACATGATGATGAGGAAGATGCCGGAGCAGACGAAGGGCATGATCATGAAGATGAAGATGCCGGAGCAGACGACGATGGACCATCGATGGGCTGGGTGCAGGACCCTCATATTCAAGAGCTGCTTCTCAAGCAGACGGATAACACAAGAGCTGCCGCCCGAGAGAAAGCCAAGCTGGATCAACTGGAGATAGACGTGGTTACTCCATTGTATGAAGGATGCAGGGCTGAGGATACCCGCCTGAAAGTAACGCTCATGGCTCTGGAGATGAAGGTAAAACACAAAATGACCGACGCATGCTTCGACGAGAACATGCCATTCTGGCACGAATGTCTTCCCAAGGGGAACAAGTGCCCGACCAGTTTTGAGGAGGCGAAGAAAATCGTGTGTCCTCTGGATTTACCGCACGTGAAATACCATGTGTGCATGAACAATTGCATCATTTATCGGGACAAGCACGCGGAGTCTACCATATGTCCGGTGTGCAGCGTCACTCGATACAAGAAGAGGAAGAAAGCTCCTCGAAAAGTGGTGTGGTACTTTCCGATCACTCCTCGTCTGCAGCGGTATTTCGCGGACCCTAAGGTAGCAAAGCTCTTGCGTTGGCACGCGGATAGGGAGGAGAAGAAGCGAGAAGATGACGCAAATGATCCGGAGATAAATAAAAAAGACAAGATGCTGAGTCACCCTAAGGATGGGAGCCAGTGGCAAGCGTTGAACTTCGAACACCCAGAATTTGGGAACGATCCAAGGAACATCGTGCTGGGCGCGAGCACCGATGAAGTCAATCCGTTTGGCAGCCAGAGAAGCACACATAGCACCTGGCCTGTGTTTGTGTGGATGTACAACCTTCCCCCTGGTTGTGCATGAAGAGGAAGTACATTCACATGAGTATGCTAATCGAAGGGCCGAAACAACCAGGGAACGACATCAATCTGTATCTGGGGCTGCTGAAAGAGGAGCTAGACACGCTGTGGAAAACGCCAGCCAATACGTGGGACGCCGCAGAGAAAGAATATTTCCCTATGAGAGCCGCACTGCTCACGACGGTGCACGACTATCTCGGTTACGGATATGTCTCGGGGCAGGTGGTCCACAGATTTTCTGGATGCGTCAGGTGCATGGATGACACAACGTATCGCCCACTAGATAGAGATCCCGGGTCTTCGAAAACCGTGTTCATGGGACATCGAAGGTGGCTTCGCGATGATGAATCATGGAGGAAACGCAAGGATCTGTTCGATGGTGAAACCGAAACCCGAAGACGCCCGCATACGAGGAGCGGCGAGGAAATAGACGAGCTGTTGAAAAATTGGAAAGATTGCCCACTGCAAGGAAAGAAGGAAAAGGCGCCAGAGCCGGGAAAGAAGCGAAAGGTGCAAGAGCCGCTGCTGAAGGTATGGAAAACGAGGTCTGTTTTCTGGGACTTGCCGTACTGGAAGATCCACCGTGCGCCTCACAGCCTTGATGTCATGCATATCATGAAGAACGTGTGCGAGAGTCTGCTTGGTACCCTGCTCAACATGCCAGAGAGGACCAAAGATGGGCCGAAAGCAAGGGCAGACCTGAAATCAATGGGCATCAGGGAGGAGCTTCACGCTAATGATGATGATGATGAGGCGAAGCAGGACACGGAAAGTCGTCGCAAAGGCGAAAAGGCCAAGAAGACCGGAAATGACTTCCCTCCCGCGTGCTTCACTCTAAGTCAGGAGGAGATCGATCAGTTTTTCACCTGCCTCGTAGGAGTAAAACTTCCTTACGGTTACGCGGGGAAGATAAGCAGATACCTAGACTCAGCGAAGCAGAAGTTCAGCGGGATGAAGTCTCACGACTGTCACGTGCTGATGACGTAGATACTTCCAGTTGCAATCCGTGGGATCATGGACGCGCACGTCCGTGAAACGCTATTTGGCCTATGCAACTTTTTCGACGTCATCTCTCGGAAGTCGGTTGGCGTGAGGCAACTCAGAAGGCTACAGGAAGAGATCATGGTGATACTATGCGAGCTTGAGATGTACTTCCTGCCCGCATTCTTCGACGTTATGGTGCATCTGCTGGTCCATATCGTGGAGGATATCATCCAACTCGGGCCGACGTTCCTGCACAGCATGATGCCGTTCAAAAGGATGAATGGTGTCATCAAAGGATACGTTCGCAACATGTCACGTCCAGAGGGAAGCATAGCTAGGGGCTTTCTGACCGAAGAGTGCATCTCCTACTGCACGAATTATCTAGGCATCGAGAACCCCGTTGGTCTGCCCGTCAACAGGCACCTCGGCAGGCTCGCTGGATGGGGTCACTTTGAGGGTCGCCGCGAAATGCATGTCGACTTCGAGGGTCGACTCGCCGACTTTGAAAGAGCAAACCTAGTCGCGCTACAACACATAGACGTGGTCGATCCTTGGGTGGTAGAGCACAAAACCTTTATTGAGAAGACGTACAATGACCGAGGCCAACAGAGGTCGGACGGAGATATAATCAAAGAGCACAACTCATGTTTCATGCGTTGGTTCAAGCAGAAGCTTTTGTTGTACCCTTTACATGAGGATTCTTTCGCGGGAGAACAACTCAAATTCGCCTTGTCACAGGGCGCCGAGCACAACCTGATGACGTATGAGGCGTACGATATCAACGGCTACACATTCTACACCGAGGGAAAGGACATGAAGAGCGATGGTTATCAGAACTCCGGGGTAACGATGGAATCCTACACCGGTAACGACAAGGACAGATACTACGGAAGGATCGAGGAGATCTGGGAGCTGAGCTATGCTGGAGAGAAGGTCCCGATGTTCCGTGTCAGATGGGCCAAGAGCGTCCCAAAAGAAGACCGGTATTTCACCACCATGGTTATACCCGAAGCCAAATCCAAGACCGCGGGCGCAAACGTCACATCAAAAAATGAGCCATGGGTACTGGCTTCCCAAGTGGACCAATGCTTCTTCATTACCGACCCGTCAAAGCCCAGTCGTGTTGTCGTGAGGAGAGGCAAAAGGAAGATCATCAGAATGGATGGAGTCGCCAATGAGCAAGACTTCGACAAGTACGGCGACCCGAAGATGGAACATGACGACGATGATGAAGTACCAGCATACACCACAAGAAGAAGCAGGACCACCCTACCTAAAGGACGTCCATACAAGAGAAGAACTCCATTTACGAAAAATAAGGGCAAGAAGATTGTGAACAGATAGCTAGCTAAGATCGATTGTATTTAAATTGTAGCCTTCATTTCTTGATTGTATTTCGACATATTGAAATGATATTTCTTCTGTTCTAGTGTCCTCATGAATATTTATTTATGTTTATTATGGTATTGAATTTCTAACTCACAAAAAGTATTGAATTTGTTAATATTTTTTGAACTCATGAATATTTTTAAATTTCATGGGCACTTTTTGAATTCATGAATATTTTTTCAAATTTGATTATATTTTTTCATATTCAATATGAAAAAATATTGAATATTCATGAGGACACTCGATCTCGATCCCCCTCCATCTCGATCGCTATCCCCCCTCGCCAGATCCCCCTCGCCGCCGAGCACCCCCCACCCTCCCCCGCTCCACCGCCGCCGCCGACCCCCCGCACCCTTCCCCGCTCCACCGCCGCCGCCGAGCCCCCGCACCCTTCCCCGCTCCACCGCCGCCGAGCACCCACCGCACCCTCCCCCGCTCCACCGCCGCCGCCGACCCCCCGCACCCTCCCTGCTCCACCGCCGCCGCCGACCCACTGCACCCTCCCCTGTCTCCTCGCTCGGTTCCCCCTCCCTCCCCCCGAGCGCCATTGCTATATAAAAAAAGATTACTAATGGCGCACCTCTCTGGGGTGTGCCATTGCTATTCAAAAAAAAGATTAGTAATGGCTCACCTCTTTGGGATGCGCCATTGCTATACAAAAAAAAGATTTCTAATGGCGCATCGCGTGTGGATGCGCCATTGCTATAAATTTTTTTTTCTAAAGGCGCACCACTCGGGGGTGCGCCATTGCTAACCCTTCCCCCCCACTAAAAATATTTCTATCTCTCCATCTCTCTCACCCGCCCAAAGCTGCCCCGACCCGCCTACTGCCCCGACCCGTACCGCGCCGCCGCCGCCTCCTCCCCCGCTTCGACCCTCGCCCCGGCGGCGATGAGCCCTTCCGCCCCCACCATCTCCGTCCCGTTCGAGGTGAGGCCCTCGCCCGGCCGCCCGGTCCTCCCCTCCACCCCCTCTGCCTCTTCTTCCTCGGGGAAGCAGAGCCGAACTCGCCGCTGTAGACGTGCTCGCCGCTGTAGACGTGCTCGTCGGGGCCTCTCCTCCGACGTCACCGGTGAGCCACCACGCCCTGCCCTCTCCCTCTCTGCTCCGTCCTCCTTGCCCTCTCCCTCTCTGCTCGATCCCCTCTCTTCTCTGTCTCCACCTTCTGTTCTTGCCTGTGAGGTGTTTGATTAAAGGGATAATTAGATTTATGCCCCTAGTTGTGTCCCACTCGTCTGTTTTACCCCTAATTCTCAAAAGTCACCGGTTCTGTCCAAATCACTTTGCTCCTCTTATGCTTTTGCCCTTTGACCGTCAGTTTGAAAACTTCATAACTAATTCATACTAAATCAGAAAAATGCAAATAAGATACCAAAATGTTCAGAAAAACATCACCTATATGTGAGTGTCATTTGCATTCATGAAAAAAGTGTTGGAAAGTGCCCATCCGAGTTTTAGCTCTTATGCTACCACCATTAATAGTAAAATCTAAAAAAGTTCAAAAAAATTCAAAAATAATTTGGTGGCAAAGAATGACAAATGTTTTAAGTGCCTGCTAAGTTTCATTAGGAAATAACATTCGTGGGTGCTGCGGCAAAAAAAATAATCAGCACTCCAAAATAGATTATTTTTTTGCCACGACTTCCACAAATGTCGTTCCCTAATTAAACTTGGCAAGCACTTAGAACACTTGTCGTTCATTGCCACCATTTTTTTTGAATTTTTTTAGAGTTTACTATTCATGGTGGTATCAAAAGAGCTAAAACTCGGATGTGCACTTTCCAACACTTTTTTCATGAATGCAAATGACACTGACATATAGGTGATGTTTTTCTGAACATTTTGGTATCTTATTTGCATTTTTTTGATTTTGTATGAATTAGTTATGAAGTTTTCAAACTGACGGTCAAACAGTCAAAGGGCAAAAGCATAAGAGGATCAAAGTGACTTGGACAGAACCGGTGACTTTTGGGAATTAGGGGTAAAACAGATGAGTGGGACACAACTAGGGGCATAAATCTAATTATCCCTTGATTAAATGTCAATTCAAATGATTGATGCAGCCGCGTCCACCGGAGCACCACGACTGCGTCTGCGACCACCACCACCACGGCAACGGTAGGGGCCACCACCACCACCACGGCAACGGCAGGGGCAAGGGGAACGCCACGACGTGCTGGACGAGGAAGTCACCTTGACGCTGCCGCACAACCAAGGTCTGCTCTGCTCTGCTCTAGCTTCCTTCGTTGCTGCACAAGGAAAACAGAGACAGACTTGTAGTATTTGCTCCTGTTATTATTACCTATAAGTAACATGGCTACTGGTGGATACACATTGCTGCTTGCCTAGTGATGCCCCTGTTCGGGGTGTGGTGGACTAAACTTGTTTTTTTTCAGGAAATGTGTCTGTTGTAGGGCATCTTACTGATTATATGTTGGGGCTGCTAGTTATGGAAATGTGTCTGGTTGCAAGGCATTAGGCCATAAACTTCCATTACACCAGTGATATGCTACTTCTCTGCTCTTGCTGGTGTGCGCCCTTAGATTACCAAATCCCAATAGCATGATTGTTTATAGCATATAACAAAAGTGAGCTGCCATTTTTCACTAGAGCCACATCATGAAATTCTGTTATTTCTAGTGCTCTTTTAACCATCTACTCTCATACCAGGATTTTCTTGCCTGTCATTGCACTCACATTGGTGTTTAACACGGATGTCTAAGTTTGTTGATTTATTTAGCAGTAAACTATTAACCATAATCAAATGCTCAGCCCAAGCCCGACTGGAGTACATGATTTCTTGTAGCAAATTTTCCATATAACTTATTTCAATTGGTTAAATAATATTATTTCCAGTTTCAGAAACTAGTATTGAAAGTGGTTCCTAACTCAATTTCATTTTAATATGAGTGTCTGCTTGATTGCTAGGCATAAGTAACACTCCACTACATTTCTGAGCAATACAAATGGTTGAAGTCGAATGCTTTACACTGTTATGCCATCGTTTAGAAATTTGAATGTAAAATCTTTCTTATCCATATGGTCTTAACAGCTGGTATAATATTGCGATTCTTGATAGGAATTATTTTATACCCAACAGATCAGGAAAGCAAATTCATTCACAGAGACAGAGAAGAGTAGTCATTTTGCTGAACTATTGCAGTTCAGTTAACCACTAGTGCAGCAGGACTATTTAGTGCATACTTAGAACACTAACTTACTATACCCACAAGCTTAGTGAGTTTTGAACCTAATTAGGTTCAAATGATAGTGCAGCAGGACTTCCCGGATTGGCGATTCAGGGCTCCTAGTGGTTTGGTGTGAATATGCACCGTAACTACCATTTTTATTCAGTTTGCTTTCTGCTATTTCCAAAGCCAGCATACTAACTCATTTTTATTCAATTTGCTTTCTGCTATGCCAAAGCCAGCATACTAAGTCATTTTTATTCAGTTTGATTTCTGCTATGCCAAAGCCAGCATACTAAGTCAATTTATGGCTAGAAGATATATTGCTGGGTTTTGTCTCCGACCATCGTGTCGTGTTGTGGGGTTGCAGCGGGGCGGGGGTGGGATAATGATTTTGCAGGTACCCTGAGAGGCCCTTGAGTTTGCCGGAATGTCGATTAACTTCCGTTCCGGCAAATTCGGGTACTCCATATGTCCTATTTTCAGCAAAGGTCATGCTGAAATTTTCCGTGAATTTTAGCATGACTTTGCTAAAAATAGGACATATGGGGTACTTGCGACTAAAGCATGGGGGCCGGGGTATCTTAGTACCTAATTAAGTAGGATCTTCTTTGTTTATTTGCCTGCGTAATCTCACGATTGGAGCTGGGGGCGGCCATGTGTGAGCCATCCACGAGCCGTTGACCTCGCTCCTGTCCTGCCTGCCCACCTCCCCTACCTGGCCCTGACCGCCATTAAAGTAACCAATCAAGCTCCTCATCCACTGTGATCAGAAAGAAACTATGAAAATGACACAACAGAAGACAATACCCCCGATCTAGTCTAAACACACTGGCTGGCTAGTAGTTAGTGTAGGTGTATATATACACATGAATCCACCTACATCCTGGAAATCCATTTAATCAGAGGAAGACGACGAAGAAGAAGAGGAGGAGGAGGAGGAGGAGGTGAGGTTGGTTAGCCAAGAGTCAAACCCTAAATGATAAGACCTTGGCTTTTAGGGTGCCTCAGTGTCGATAAAAACCTAAATGATCAATTTTCAGCCCTTGGATTAGTTTAGTATTTTTTCACACACTCAGACACCCTTGCTTGCCATGTGTGTGAGAGAGATAGTGAGAGGAGACAAGAAGAAGGGGGTTAGGAAGGGACTTGGACCTTAGCAACAACACACTAAAAACGAATTCCTCGAGAATTAGGTTATTTGGTCAACTTAGAGATCTTGTTCCTTGACAATAACCAACTTTTTGACCAAACTTTTTTCCTATTTAGAGCGAAACATGGCCCACAACAATGAGGCCGGCGGTTCGGGCGGCAAGGCATTCTGGGAGCTGTTCCAGGAGATGGAGGAAGAACCTCACCGCTATGAGGACGCCGCGGAAGACACCGATCCTGACTACACAGCACCTAGTGGCGTCGGGGATGACACCACTGATGGTGCCACCGAGGATGCCACCACTGATGATGGCAGCGCACGCATAGATGGCAGCCAACCGAAGAGGCAACGGAAGGACCGGCGCCCGAACGTGCTCGGCACCGTCAAGGAGGAATTTACTGAAGTGAACTGCGACGGGGATCCAACGGCGCCCAAAGAATTAGTCAAGGGGTACTCGATTCAGCTCGGGTGCATTCTCCGGAGCACCGTCTCGATCAACACCGAGAACCTAAGGCATAAGGACCGAGGGAATTTGCGCAACCTCCTCTTCACGAAGCTGCACGAACGATACAAGTTCCCCGCTGAGTTTGCAAACACACGCTTCTCAGGGAATAAAGTGAACAGTGCCGCCCTCACGAAGATGAGCACGGTCGTGTCTACTTGGAGAAGCACGGTGAAGAGAATGATTAACAAAGGTGATAGTTATGAGAAGATCAAGGCGAAAAATCCTTCGATCATCGAAGATTACTACAAGGAGTTCAAGATCAAGTGCGAGAGCGGCGCATCCGAGGAATCAAGTCAGTGTGGGAAAGAGATGCGGGACTTGAACTTAGGGGTCCACAAACTCGGTCCCGGCGGTTACAGAGTGGCGGAACCTATATGGGACAAGGAGGACGCGGAGCGTGCCGAGCAAGGCCTACCGCCCCGCTTCGAGAAATACCGTGAGAAGCAGACAAGGAACTATGTCAGGGCCCGGTACAAGGAGGACCCGGTAACAAAGGAGCTTACCACGGATCCGAAGACCGAGACGCTTGAGAAAGTTCTGGTAAGGAATACACCCCCGCGTAATTAGCTACATATATGGTTGCATTCTAGTTAATGAAGCCAAATTTCTAAATGGTTCACATTCCTTCCGCAGGAGACTGAAAGCAGTAGCGCGGGGTCGTCTTAGAGCTCCCCAGCTTGGGACAACACTCTAAATAGGGCGTTGAACATAATGAAAAACAAGGATAAGCTCAGTAAGCCATCGTCAGCTAGTCGTGTGGCCGGCAAAGGCTTGTCCACAAAATGGTCGTCATACTATAACGCTGGTTGGCGAAAGGAGAAAAAGACCAGCTCGGAAAGCCAGTCACGTGAGGTTCAAGAACTCAAGGCACAAGTGGCGCGGATTCCGGAGATTGTCCAAGAGCAAGTGCAACAACAACTGGGAACGACGCTCTCCACCATTGTGCCTAGCTTGATTAAGGGGCTGCAGGCGTGGATTGCGGGCGGCCAATAGGGGCCGCCCCGGTTCCCAGCTTCATGGCCAGCAACTCGCACAACGCGCAGGCGGCGCCATTGGTGTCTCCGGCGGAGGCGGTATTGGTGTCTCCGGCGCACGGGCATTGGAGCTTAATGCACCCGGGTGTACGCCGGCCGGCACCTCAGCAGCAAGCGGCCCCTCCGTCAGTTGCACGCCCGCCGTTGGCGGTGCCTCGACATTAGCCGAGCTCGACGCCATCACGGTAACTAAGCCTCTCGGCCGATGATTTCATCTCCTTGCCTTTGACTGGGCATCCCTGACGCCATACATGTTTTCGCAGGGCGCCGCCGACGTTATCCATGCACTCTCCTGCACTTCGTGGGCGGCGAGTTGATCGATGTCGCCAAGGGCAGAATCGTTCAACCGGCAACCCCGTGTCCCACGGTAATCCGATGCCACCCACTATGTATAGGGTTGAACTGGTTCGGGTGCTGCCAGGCTGCGACCAGTTGTTACCTCCGATTCGACCCACTGGGGCCGACGAAGATGATGTGATGACCCTCAGCGCCTGTGTACGCTGGCTCCTGCTTTGGCCGAAGAGCCAGATTCGTTTGGGGGCGGGGGACACCACCCCACAGACAACACCGCCAGTCGTGCCGGCGCCAAGCCATGGCAAGACCGCCGCAACGCTACCAGACATGCCGGACATCCCTATGGCACAGGATCCGGACATGCATATGGCACAGGATCCGGACGACGACGACAAGGACGACGGTACATTTACCAACGCCGATAAGTACTTTGCCGAACATGGGTACGGTGAGGAATTCTTCGGGCCTTCTTCTCAAGAACCCAACCCTGAAAAAGACGACCGCGATCGAGCTGGTACCGCGGAGAAACCCAATTGCAACAGGCGTCGTCCGGCGTTCATTTCTCAGGAGACGCCTCCAGCTGCCGCCTTCACTGAGCCTCAGATAGCCGAGGTGCGGAATATTATCAGCCCCAACACACTCTAGAAGGCGGTCTCTGAGCAGAACTCGATCCCATTACAGGAGATGAGGAAGAAGGGACGGAAACGAAAGAATAACAAGGGCGGTGCAAGCCAGCCGGCACCGAGTACGATCCATGCTCAGGACGGGCCACCTTCACCTAAGGATATCTCGAGGAGGGTGCATGTGGAGGGTAGGCCGGTGCTACCGACTAATCTGCTCAATGCTGCAACCTGTGCTATGCGGAGTCTGCATGACAGTGTTCTTTTTTTGGAGAAGCGGCGTCTCTCCGAGAATGATGTGGCATACCCGGTTTTCGTGGCCAAGGTGCTAGAGGGAAAGGGCTTTGTGGATAGTGCCATCGGGGGTACGATCGTCCTGCGGTTTGATGACATCTTCGCTATGTTTAACCTTCATCCGCTGCACTACACCTTTGTTCGGCTATTTTCGCTGAGTATGGAGATGCGGATCATTAGAGACAAGACCCCGGACATCGTGATAGTCGACCCCTTCTACATGCGTGCCAAGATCTTGGGCAGCGCTGGGGACCGGCAAGTCGCAAGTTCATACCTCAAAGGCGTCATTCTGGCAAACCCAGATAAGGATAACTTCCTCGTGCCTTACTTTCCCGAGTAAGTCATCCCCTCACCGCCCCGTAACATATGATTTCTTAGATTTCGATCATTTTTTTCTAACATTCCGTGTTTTGTGCAGTGACACACATTGCACACTCATCCTCTTAAGCCCGAAATATTCCATGGCCACGTATTTTGACCCGGACCGTCAGTCGAAGAAAGACTACACAAATATCAAGAAAGTTCTTGATGATGTTCTCCCCGGCTACGCCAGATCTGGAGGCACCTTCAGCAGGCTAGTTCGTAGGTACGGCAAGCACATCTTCAGCCACAATACGATGTTCTCCTGCGTCAAGCAGCCGCCTGGCGGTCAGAAGGATGCCTACTACGCCCTCCATCACATGCGGGTGATCGTACGGGACCATAATCACCTTCTGCTACCAAGTAATCTCAAAGATTGGGCCGCACACTTGTCGGCAATCCAGGACGCGGACATCAGACAAGAATTCTTTCGCATCCAGTCAGAGTTCGCGGAAATCATCCATCAAGATGTACTTCGTACCTCGGGGCAGTTCTATCTCAGACATCAACCGTCCAACAGTGAGATAGAAACAACGCTACAACTGCAGGCTGACAACGCCCGCGATTTCATGACCATCACGAAAGACGGCGGCTTCATCCACGCTCTGGTCCCTGAGTCGAGTCGAAAGTAGTGATGCTATGTAGTTCTGAAATGTCGATTGGCTCATGTTGTAATATTAAACTTTAATGAACTTGTATGTCTCTTTGGTTTGGACAGTCGTTCAATTTATATGTAATCGATGCTATTTATTAGTAGGACCATGAATCGTGCTATTAATGTGTTGCTTTTCTCTTCCGATCCTTTTGTTGCATACTTATATATTGCTTATGTATTGTCTGTGAATTGCTACTAACTTTTTGTTTGGCTAGTGCATGGAGATGCCATCATATGTCGTGTACAAGGGTAAGGTTCCCGGAGTCTACGACGACTGGGAGGAGTGTCGGAGACAGGTTCACCGTTTCAGCGGTAACAGTTACAAAGGGTACACCACTAGGGCGGAGGCGGAAGCTAGATACGCGCGCTATCTAGCGGGAGAGAGGAGTGAGCGGAGGAGGAACCGAATGAAGACCAGTTTCATCGCGATGATGCTAATCGTGATGACCGCAACTCTCTTCTATGTGATGGTAGTTTAGATGATCGATATCGACTTGTAATGTGAAGACAAACTCGCTACTCGCGGTTTCGATACTTGTAATGTTCTAACTTTGTTCGGTCTTTTGAATTCGGAGACTAATATGATGAACTGTATTCGGAGACTAATCTCTATTGTATTCGATAACTCTGCTGTTTATATGTTGTGCTATCTATATTCTGTGCAGTAATATGTTTTGTAACCTGTGCAAATATCAGAAAAGAAAAAAAATCCCAAATATTCATACTAGTGGCGCACCACCCAGAACTTTAGTGGCGCACTGCAAAATGCACACTAGTGGCGCATCAGCAACAAGTGCGCCATTAGTAAGCCAGAGACATGGTTAAATATGCCCCCCTGGGAGGCATTCTAATGGCGCACCGTATGGTCTACTAATGGCGCACTACATCATGCGCCATTAGTATCTGGTATACTAATGGCGCACCTGTGGTGCGCCATTAGTAATAAAATCTAATGGCGTGGTGCTAGTGGCGCACCTGTAGTGCGCCATTAGTAGGCAAAACAGGTGCGCCACTAGCAGGCCTTTTCCTAGTAGTGTTATAGACTACTAATGGTTGGTGGTAGGTAGGTGGAGTAATAAAACAGCCCAGTCTAGGCCCACATTGTATACATAATGGTTTTAGGCCCAAAAATAAACTAGTACAACATTGCTAGTTTCAGGAAAACAACCTAAAGAAATAAAACAGTTCTTCACTGCATTACTTAAGATAGATAGGTTCTTAACAGTACAATAACATAAGCCAGACTTAGCAAAGGTTCTCCACCACTCTAGTTACCATAACTTAAACAGTTCATATAGGACTGCACAAAATATACTCCTACCATCATCTTGCAAGGCCTGTTATATGTGTAGGCCACCTTATTACTTACTTAACCACCATTGTCCAAATCTTCAAGCCTCCAGTATGGCATTGATTTTCTCAAGCTTTTCCTTGCTCCCATGGCCAGCATTCAGCAGATCAGCAACTACTTTCTCAAGCTCTGTCTTCTCTTGTGCAAGAAGATCCCTGCCCACCTTTATCTCTTTCATTGCCTTCCTGGTGTTGTGAATTATGTCTGCCTGAGCCTGAAGGATACACCTCTGTTCTTTTGCTAGCCTTAGCTTCTCCATCTTCATCTCCAGCTCTAGCTCTTCCTTCTGCTTCTCAAATTTCTCAGCATCCATTGCTTTCTGGTAGTCAATCTTGCCAACACCATCCTGCCAGTCAAACATCTTGCTAACATCATCAACCATTTTATGATACTCAGTGCAGAGATGATCATAGTCCTTCTTTAACCTGGCAACCTCATCCTCGTATGCATGCTTGTCTTCAATCCTTCCAAGGTTTTGCTCATGGAACATTTCCCACAACTTGATGAGGCAGTTCTTAAGTACATCAGGCCAGGCAGGATCAACCCACTGAACTACACCACAATTCACACCTCCCTGTAGTTTGATCAGAGAACACATACTTCAGAAAATGCATAAATTCAGTTCTAACTTCAATTCAAAAAGAGGATTGGTACACAAGGAGGACATGTAACCATAAATTCAGTACTAAATTCAGTTCAAACAGAGTTAATGTACAAATTCAGTAACCACTGGGCATAACTGAATCCACTAGGCATAACTGAATCCACTAGGCATAACTGAATCTAGACATTAACTGAATCCACTAGGCATAACTGAATCCACCCAGCATACTCAATTACTCACCTGAACGGGGCATCCATAGAACTTCCTCCCAGTGTTAGCACCTTCAAAAGCAACACACTTCCTAGGCTTCATATCGTGCAGAGTACACTTGGCAACTTCCTCCATGGGAGCACCAAACCAGAGAGGCTCTGGGATGGTGTCAGGTGTGTCCTACATGCAGTAAAAGGTAGATCAGAACCAATGCATCAACTAGTTCAACTTGAGTCAAGCTTTGCCTTGCTCAAGCTCAGATCAGACATCACAGTGCCATCCATACCCTAGATCAAAACTAATAGATAACCAAACCAAATGAATCCATCCATACAAATATGCAGCTCATCAACCCTCATTCCCAAATCGATTCAACCCTAACCCTAACCCTAGATAATGAGAGAGAAGAGGAGGATGAGGCTTACAAAGTACTCCATGTGCATCAAGTTGCCCCCCATGCTGTCGTCGGAGCTCTCATCCCCATCATTCCAAGAAGGCATCCTGGCCGGCGACGAGGAACTGAGGTGGTCGGCGACGATGGAGAGCTCGGCCAGGCGAAACAGAGAGCGAGGGGGAGAGTGAGAGTGAGTGAGCGCGAGGGAGACAGAGTAAGGGCCGGATCCGTTTTTACCTGGTCAGGACGGCCCGTGCGCCCTAACGGCCGTCACCCGCACGCCGTGAGCACTGTGGCCGACAAAACCCTGACGGGCGGGCCCCACATGTCATAACCCCAGTTAAAACTTAACCGTTCGGCCACTTGGGTTTTTTGGAACAGCCAGCCACTTTTATGGTAGTTTTTTGAAAAATAAAAAAAGCGATAGTTTTTCGGAATGATAGCACGTAATGTGGTAGTTTTTTGCTATTCACTCTTGTGATGCACACAACCAATTTTATTAATTATTAAGCCAAGTACAGAACATATGTAACCTCGACTGGACCATTACAAATATGAATAAACTAGTCGACTTCTTTTCCACGACAATGTCTTCAAGCATAAATAAACGCCCTTACACCGCCATCATCATGTTCGACTAGACAAGGATTTCTATCTTAGATACTGAAACCAACTACAAAAGGCAGGCACATCAGCAAGGAGACAACACCTTCAACAAGGTAACGATGCAAGTTCGTCGATGCCGAGCCCAACCAACTAAGGCCAGACCAAGAGTTTTCACAACATACATTGTGGAGTTTCAATCATCATCTTGAAGACGGATCTTCGGGAAGTCACACCGGTCTGTACACCACGCTAGGCCAGAAAGGCACTAGCGGAAGAGTGAGACATATTGCAACCATAAACCACCACCCCGACCATCGGGGGGTCGTCCATGATGCAGTGCCGATCTGACCGTAGTCACCCCACACCTGCGTGAACTGTCCTGCATCATCCAACATGACACCCGGGCCGCTGCCCTAGTGTCCTCCATGTGAGCCGCCATCACAACATAGCGCGCCACCTGACCTACTGCTTCCGGCTGCCCAAGGCCGACGCCCCGGTGTACATGATGCAGAACCTGCTCACATCGCGGCACTCCATCCACTGTTGCACGTTGTCCCGATCCCATCCACCGCTAACAGGTTGAGAAAGGTATGCGCAACAGATGTCATTGGCACCATGGTCGTCGCAGTCATGGTGTGCACCACCGCGATCAGTCGCATCGGTCGACAGATACAAGGTGGGGACGCACCCCTTCCCGTGGCTGCCGCCAAACTTTGCACATTGCCCCGGCATGAGAGGTTGTATCATGACCTCAATGCAATCTTCTTCCCTATCGCTGACGTTGTCATGCATCAGGCCGCTGATGAGGAACATCGACGCTGGCAGCTCCGCATCCCTCATGGTGGTGCTCGACGATGCGTGGGATGAGGTGAGGGCGTGGCCTTGGGGGAAAAAAGGCCAACAAAGCTCACATTCGGGAGAAGAATAAGGAAACCATGGAGGTCGGGGATCCCCTTCAATCAGAGCAATCACCTCAAGGCCATTGTCCAACTAGGATGATACCCAGTAGACTCAGATCCAATGATCAACAACTTTAAGTTTTCTTAACTCCCTCAACGTCATATTCACCTATGCACTTGACTCTCACTAGACGCTAAGTATGTAATGACCCGTGACACACATTTCTTTACGGGATTATGCTCGGGGCTCCTGTAATCCTGGTTGGCCAAATTCATCTTAAGGCCAGTCTTAGAAATTTGGAGATTTTTTTTCTATAAAAGGTTATGCTCGACATGGTCGATTTCAAGATGGCATGGTGTTTAAGCCATCTTGGCAAGGCCAACTCGTGCCAAGTTAATAGTGGACACTCAACACATGCATTAATGTTTCAAGATGCGCCAGGTCCAAAGGGCAATCATCCAGCACACAAAAAACCATCTTAAGGTGCAATAATGACAACTTTGACCTCATCACTGTGCTTCCTGATCACACCGAGCAAAATAGTTCTAAGCCCATGGTCTTCATGAACTAGAGTGGCTAATCTTATTCTCAATCCTAGGAGTGCCATCTTTGTCAACACCTGATCGTGACATCTATATAAGTTTGGGGATGAAGTATGATTAGGTGAGAAAATCTTTAAATACTTGAGGTGTAACTTAGAACATGTTATGTCCCTACCATTAATAAGTCGTTATCTTCATTGCAAACTAATAAGACCTTATGTTTATCCGAAAAGGATTGTACTCCATCCAAAATGCATCGTCTTTTCTTTCCTTATATTGTCTAACATTCGAACCTAGCAAATCCCAACAATATTATTCACAAAAAAACTTGTAACAGAAAATTGATTCATCACAATCGTTATTATGCAAATCATAAATTATAAATATTTTGTAATTATAAACATGTACAAAAAATAACACTTCAAATGGTTAAATTTCGCTATAAATGACAGAGGGTTACCCTAAGGTAAAATTTAAGGATGAGTTTGAGCAAACACATGGTCAATTTCTTTTATGAAACTGCCTAGCATATGATCTCTCTGTCCGTTGTTACGCTATGACCCTTTTCTTTTAACTTGTTAGCGTATCAGTTTGTTCCGAGGAGGACAGTTCAATTTTTTTGTATTCCTGGGTGAGTTAAAATAAATAGAAATTACGCTATAATTTTATACTTATTTATGATCCATTTTTATTGCACTACAATTCTACGAAGTACATTTTTTCTTTGATTCAGTTTGCATAATAGACTAATAATGTTCTTTGCTAAATACTATTATCATTATTTGGTACATAGTTCTAATGTTGATCAATGAAAAATACGCTTGTGTTGTGCTAGATATTTTATACAAAATTGTAGGCTGCTTATTTTCGTTTAAGAGAGATTAATCCCAGAAATATGTTTAACCAAGTGATCTTATATTGTATGTGTGTGTGTGTGCGCGCGCGTGCGTGCGTGTTATATTATCACTATATTTTGCGTTTGTCTAGACGCATCTAGGTTAATTATATTTTTAAATATCATGATAGAAATTTGTAAATCGTATGGTCTACTAGTTTTTGGTGTATTTATGTGTAGCAAAATATAAAGTTATATTCCCTTCATTCACAAATATAAGATGTTTTAGACATTTCAATATAGAGTACACTCGGATTGAAATGAGTGAACAAACACACTAAAAACATGTCTATATACATCCAATTCGAAGAAAAGCTAGAACATCTTATATTTATGAATGGGTCGTATGAGTTGTTTATGTTGAGTATCACACCACTTGCGCGTTGGCTCATAGCTTTACAATCATCTTCATGTTGGTTTGATAATGACCTGGCATCACACACTCGCTTTATATTTAGTATTGAAATAACAGTGAACATCAAAAGTTGTATATTTGGTTATAATTCTACTGCTTTTGGACTAGTATGCAGGTACGTACAAAGCACGTCCCCTCTAGTCCACAGTCCAAATAAACAATACATCTTTGCATTGGGCACCGTCTAAATACATTCATTTGAGCAACAAGTAATATGGATCGGAGAAAATACCATTTTCTTTGCTTCAAAGAAGGAAGATCACATGGCCATGAACTGGTCGTGCGTGCAATTGTTTAAACTTGTGTGCAACATGAGTGAAGTGGATCAACAGCAGTGGCTTGGTCGAAGCAATTTTATCACAAAACTCAAGACCGACTCGTTTGGGCCACCAAATAGCCTATACAACCAGCTTATCTATAGTGCTATATGGTGGATTTACATTTTCCTAAATTAATGGATACTTTTTATTTTCAAATGCATGATTTTTGTAAAATTCAGAAACAATTATGCTAACACATAAACATTTTGTGATACATTGATTTTTGTTTTCGTATTTGAACTAATTTAAAGTAATACTTAAAAAAAATTAGCAGACAGGTTCCATTTCTTTCCTCCTCTACAAGAAAAGTTCTTCTCCTTCCGTCGGCGCCGCCGCCGGTCCGCCCCATCCCCGGTGCGGAGGATCTCGCCTCCTCCTCCCACCCCCCCCCCCCCCCCCCCCCCCCCCCGCCAGCGGGAGGGACCCCGTTCTCATTCTTGTTAAATTCAATGTCTTGGTTGGGGCTTGGCGGCGACGATGTCCCTTAGTAGGAATAATGTCTCCCACGTTCTATCCCCGTCCCGATGGTGCGTCTGGCATAGCCGGAGGGCGGGTGGAGGTTTCTTCTCCGTCGGATCTCGCGGGATTCAATCAGTGCGGGTCTTCGGCGAACCTGTTTGGATCCGGTCTTTGTTCGTCTTCGTTTGGGTGTTTACAGGTTTGACCCTTCTGATCTACGACTTTCTTCATCGGCGATGATTGCTACTCTGGTGCGCTGGTTCTATGTGGCCTTAGCACGACGACTTCCCGACTGTCTACCAACAAGGTTTGCCCGGCTTGGGCGATGGAGGGGTCATGACGGCGGCGCGCCTTTGGCTCGCTCAAGTGGTTGTAGTCGTCGCTAGGTGGTGCACGGGCATGGTTGTAATTTTTATTACCTCTGTTGTTCTTTGTACTGCCATGATTGAAGATGAATAGATTGGAAATTTCTTGCAAAAAAAAGTAGTATTTTTTAAAATCTGCCAAAAAAAATCAAGTGGGTGCTTCCCTCAGAGCCTACAAATTTTGCTCCATGCGTGGGAGATATTTGGCCTGCCATATGAGGGATATAGGGGAGAACGTATCCGGTGCATATTCAGAAAACCAGACATGCAATCAAACCGATAAGGCTATCGGTGTAGGTTTTTACCTGTCGGACCGCCCTGTTCAACTGGTTTAATAGCAACAAAAACTGAAATATTTAAGTTTTTTTAGAAAATTGACCTACGATCAAATGAATACACTTAATATTGGTTACAATCCAATAGTTTTGCTAAAAGACCGATACACCTTTAAAAAACCAGACAAAGCCTTGGTTCTGGTTTTGCTAGTAGGACCACCGGCCTAGTCCGATTTTTCGAACTATGATCCGATGAACTAACTCAATTCATGCACCGGATGCACCGGTACTGTATGAGACACTGAATACAAAACTGAGGGATATGATCATGCTGATTGATGAATTGTTGAAACATTGTAGAATAGTCCTTTTATTTTATCAAAATCAATCCGCATTTCACAACTCCCTCTCCTATAAATAAATCTGTGTGTTTAGTTTAGTGCTTCGAAAGAGGGGTCATATATCTTGAACTTCATGTTTGATTTCGGAAGCGTTTTGACTGCCTTGTTTGTCGAGATCTTTGAATCAAGATCAATGTTGAGTATATTTTTGAATATCATTTTTGTTGCTTTTTGAAACATAACTCGAAACTTGAGTTCAACATTTACACGTTTTGTAATTTGTTAATGAGAAATATCTGCCTCTCTCACACATGGGTGTCGTGCTCACATGCTTTTATTACGTCAAGTTCAGAGTCAAGTTTCAAAAAAGCAAAAACTTATAACTTTGAAACATATTCAACTTTTAGCTTATTTTGAAGATTTCATCAAAGACAAAAAAGGCAGTCGAAATGGATCTCAAATCAAACATTCGATCGAAAACATAGGAACCTTTGTGTTTGGGAACAAAAATAACATACATATGTTTTATGGGAATGTGTTTTCTAAAGCGCGGGTTAATTTGCACAAAGTGCAAGGCTGCCTCCGTAAAAAAAAGGCATGGTCCAACTTTTGACTAAAATCTGGCCCGTTATTTTGCATCTAAGGTCCAGAATCCTCCTAAATGTTAACCGTTACTCAGTACGATTTTATTCAGATGATGTGCAAATACAGAAAAATAGAAGTAAACACATATAATTTCTACCAGGTACAACCTTCCTCATGTGAGTTACTTGGTACATTCGATAGCACTGATCGTAGTTCCTCTTCTGCGTAAACAATGTCAGACAAAGTGTTGATCAGCTCTTGATTGTCTCCTTCTCCTTGGGAGCAATACATCTGGAGGGCAGATGATCTTGCTGCGTTCGTCAACTCGTGTGCTGCTTGAACTTTCTCTATTGTCAGCCTCCAGCCTTGCATCAACAGTTTATTTTGTTGCTCGAGTGTTTTAATTTTTCTCTTGAGCCGCTGCACTTTAGAGGTTCTGTCACGTCGGCCTCCATTCTCAGCTTCTATGTTGAATTTTTTGCGGAGTGTTTTGATCATTTCTTGCGCAGCAGCTTCTTCGGCTTCTTCTATGGAATGAAATTTCTTTTCTTTCATGGTGCGTATTTCTCTATTGCCAGTTGGCTCTGACAGATCGTTGATTGTGATTCTTGCTGTAGCAGCATATTGATTGATTCTGTGGTGTCCTCCAATAAAGTGCCTGATTTCAAACATTGGTTTTTGAATTTGGAGCGCTTCTGTTATCTGTTCAAGGATAAGTTTTTGACTGATGCATACTGTTAATATCTCACCTGTTGTCGTGCGAGCGACAGTTATTTCCTGACTGATGGAGTATTAAATAAATATCAATAAAACATCACTAAACATATATCTATATTATATTTATTTAGTAGTATTATTTTTGTTAATACTTGTCTCACCAATCTTGGTCAAACTAAAAAATGTTGACTTAAAAAAACTATGCACGCTACATTTAGGAATGGAGGGAATACCTTTTCGCTTTATGCAGGGTGCACTTCTCTTGATTGACTGGGCAGTAGTATTATAATCTTCTGTTTCCTTGGGACCTGTGGTTTTGAGGTTCTTCATGCTCCACTCTGCCATTTTGAGAACTTGTCCGAGTTTCTGGGCGGGAAGGCCGGTATTTAAAGGCCAACGCACTACCCACTAGTAGAAAACAGGGCTTTAGTTCGGTCAGGAAAAAGCATTAATCCCGGTTGCATTACGAACCGGGACTAATGCCTCAAGCGGCTAGGGCACCGTACAGGCATTAGTCCCGGTTCAAATGGGACCTTTAGTCCCGGTTGGTGCCACGAACTGGGACTAAAGGGTGCGATGCCCATTAGTACCGGTTCGTGGCACCAACCGGTATTAAAGGTTAGACCTTTAGTCCCGGTTTGAGCCATCAACCGGTACTAATGGGGTTTGAGGCATTAGTACCGGTCCATGGCACGAACCGGTATTAAAGGTCCCATTTTCAAACTCTACACCCCCCGGTGGATCGCCTTTTCAGTTTTGTAAAAAGCAAAAGAAAATGATAAAAACTCAAAAATTAAAATCCTTTCAGATGTAGTTATGTTACTACATGTACTAGTTAGGAAAATTTAAAAACTTAAATTTGGACATGTTTTGCAAAAAGTGTAGGGAAAATGTAAAACGGCTATAACTTTTGCATACGATGTCAGAAAAAAACGTATAATATATCAAAATGTTCAACACGAAAATCCGCATCCGATTTTGACCGCCTACGGCCTGTTTGCAAAATTTTAGAATCCTCAAATTAAAAGGAAAAAAAGTTATGCTCAAATTTCTGTTTTTTTTTGAATTTTTGTTAAATCTGGTCAAACTATGGTCAAACTACTTATTCAAAAAGTATTAGTGTTACTAAATAATTATTCAAGAATATTACTGTTACTAAATAATTATTTCAGTTTTTTTGAATTTTGGTCAAATCTGGTCAAATTGTGGTCAAACTGTGGTCAAACAATGGTCAAACTAATTATTCAAGAAATATTAGTGTTACTAAATAATTATTTCAGTTTTTTTGAATTTTGGTCAAATCTGGTCAAACTGTGGTCAAACTATGGTCAAACTACTTATTCAAGAAATATTAGTGTTACTAAATAATTATTTCAGTTTTTTTGAATTTTGGTCAAATCTGGTCAAACTGTGGTCAAACTATGGTCAAACTACTTATTCAAGAAATATTAGTGTTATTAAATAATTATTGTTTTTTAGAACAATAGTTTCAAACTCAAACAGTGAAATGTGTGACTTCATGCTCAAACTAAATTCCTGAGGGTTAATAGGATTGACATCTTACTATTGTGAGGAAAACAACAATTGCAGACTTGGAAACGAGGGAGAATAGAACCCGGAAGTTAAGCGTGCTCAGGCTGGAGTAGTGAGAGGATAGGTGACCGTCCGGGAAGTTAGATGATTTGGAATGATTAGAGATTAGATGTTAAATTGAGCAGTGATGAGGGGTGATTAGAGATTAGAGGTTAAAATAATTCAGAAATTTAAAAATAAAAAAAATCAAAAAAGAAATCCAAATTTTAAAAAAATTATAAAAATTCCTTTAGTACCGGTTCGTGTTACCAACCGGGACTAAAGGTGGACCTCCAGGCAGCGGCCACGTAGAGGGCCTTTAGTCCCGGTTCGTGTAAGAACCGGGACTAAAGGGGAAGACTTTAGTAACGATCCTTTAATGCCGGTTCCAGAACCAGGACTAAAAACCCTTTTTCTACTAATGGCCTTTAATCATGTTCCTGAATGTTCACGTGAACTTATACATGTTGTTACTTTGACACGTATGTAAGCCTGCACTGATACGCGTCGTTGTTCTAACGATTTTTTCTGCATGCTTATCACATAGTCGTTTTTCTGCTGCATGCTTACCACGTGGTGAGTTTTTACTGACTGACTGTGAACCACTGCTGCACCGTTTGAGAGCATCTCCAACCGTTGGCCCTCTAGGAGGGGCTAAAAATCGCCCCTGGAGGCGCACCGGCGCTAAACCGCGCGCTGGGGCGTGATGCCCTCAGTCGCGGCGCCCACGTTTTTTTAAAAAACTTAAATACGGCTCAAATTTAACGCAAACATCGACGAGTTCGTTCAAATTTAAACATATTTTACAAAAAAAGAAAAAAAACTACTAGGGGCTGCTCCTCGCCGTCTCCATCGCCGCTCCTCGCCTACTCCCTCGCCACTCCTCGCCGCCCGCCGCCTGCCCTTGCAGTTCTACATGCCGAGGAGGCTGTAGAACCGCGTGTAGTCGCCGCCGCCGTCGTCGTCGTCGCCGCCGCCTCCGCCGCCGCCGTCCCTGCCGGCGAGGGAGGAAGGGGGAGAAATGGGCGCGTCGGCGGTGGAGGATCTGTGCGTGTCTCCGGCGCTGGTGGTCGGCTTATATAGGCGGAGGCGCCGCGTAGTACGCGTGGCCGGCACGTTACGCGTGGCGGGCGAGGGGACGCGTGTCGCCCGGCCTTCACTGCGCCGCCCGTGAGGCATCAATGAAGGCTGACCGGCGCGGCAGCCCGCACAACTTTGGCATTGATTCGCCGCAGGGAACGAGGCGATGAGGACGACGAAGCGGCGAAAAGAGAGTCGAGTCGCTGGCTAGGGGGCCCGCGGCTCTTCGCGCCAAAAACGATTCGCCCGGCGCCCCCGAGCGGCCCCAGCGCGGGGTTCGGGTTAGGTCCGCCGGCGCCAATTTCGACCCGAGCCGGCGAAAACTGGGCCTTGGGGTCACGACTGGGCCTTTTTTTGACGCCGGCGACCGAAAAATCACCTGGGAGGCCTTGTTGGGAGCGCGGCTGGAGATGCTCTGACACAGTCAGTGGGAGACAGACGCATGTACATCGAGCGTGCACAGTTGAGACCAAAAGTTTGTGTTGAAGTGCCAAAATAAAAGGCTGGAGGGGAGTTACATCTTCAGTGTTCTCTTATACAGACAGGTGGCACCTTCACCTCAGGTCTACCCGAGCTGTCGCTTCGGTGAGTACTTCACTGGTGTCCTTACTGCATGGTTGCCATGTGTGATTGCATGTGCATGGTTTACCCTCCATATAACCATGGTCTTCCATGACGAGATTAGTAGCACCCGCGGGCGGCGGCCCGTCACCAGAGCATGATGCGTTCGCTCAGGAGCTCACCAGCACCACCATGAGACATCTAGGTCATCACCCCGACGAAGACCAGCCCGTTCAAACCAAATTTGGGTGCCGCCACTTCTGTTTGAAAGAAAGCAGGCAGAGACCGCCGCCGCTACACCCCTCGCCGCCTTCACGACCAAGAGTCAAAGCCATCACCGTCACCATGGTTCTTGCCGGAGAGCGGACCAGGCAGCCCACCGACAGAGTGACAACACCGCTGATGTTGTTCACTCTGCCGCTGCCCACAACACCTCGCTGTTGAAAGCACCACAAACACGCCAAGCACACCGCCGCCGCCGCCTCCACCACCACGGTGCCCAGCAGTTAGCGAGCCTCGACGACACCATGTCGGTCAACAACATGGACCGAGCACGAAATGCACACCTAGCTCCAGAACCAATGGATTTAGCTCCCCAAGCCGTTGCTGTCGACGAGGCACCACCACCACTGCCGCCAAACAAGGCCATCACAGGGAGGTCTCCTTGTGCCACCCATGGCCGTCGTCATGCCAGATCTGAGGCGGAACTTTAATTATTTTGGAAGCCAAGAGAGTATTTCGATAAATCCATCCGGCAAACATTATAGATCTGGTCTCGCAGCTGAACCATGCCCACGTCGTCCAATTCGTAACGTCTGGCTCTGATTGGGGCGGAACCGTAAGTGGTCTCTGGCTTGCTCGCTCTCTCCGTCAGACCCGCAAAGCTTTCTCCCGTAACCTGTCGTCACCGTCGGGATCCTAGCACCGCCGCTTGCCGTCTCCGAACTCCATGGGTGCACGTCACGACGAGCCCTACGTACCCGCCCCCGAATCCCGCCACCGTAGGATCAGCACGCTGTTGCAAGCAGCAAGAAGAGGAAACGCACACGCTCGGAAGGTGACTTGCAGTGGAGTGTGGAGGCTTAGTCCCGACACCAGATGATGATCTGTGGCAGGGGGAGACCCGACCCGACTCCAATTACCGGAGCAGCAGCTTCGAAGCGGCCGACTGGTGCAAGGCGTGGTCACCGATGTGCCCTGGGTGTTGCTGCTCCGCATGCGCACTCATTGTGTTTGATGGAATGCCTCTGAGCTTTCTCGCATACTATACTGCACTTATGCCTAGACAAGGATAAAACCGGCGTTGCCCATGAAGAGATTCTACAAAATCCAGAACAACGTTCATGATGTGTGGCCGTGCAGTGCAGGTACTTGATCATCTGATTCCTCTGTATTTTGGCCGACTGTACAAGTTGTGTCTGCTGTTTCTGGTTTGGTTGTTTGGTTGTCGACTTGTGCTTACTGTTCTACTTAGGGAGGTGCCTTTCTTGGCATAATGTTCAACTTTTTGCGTTTCTTTTCACACATTGTCGTTTTAGTAGCAATGGCAAGGGGACGAAGGTGTGTTCTATGCATTGAACGTGCTTGACGTAATGCCAAAGTGTGTTGACATAGTTGCTTTCAACCGAGTTTTAAAAATTTCTGGTACAAGAATGATAGCTCTAGCAGAGGACTTGGAATAGCAAACCAAGAGAGTTAAACTTTGTTTTGGTACTCCCTCCGTTTTTATTTACTCCGCATATTAGATTTGACTGAAGTCAAACTACATAAAATTTGATCAATTTATAGGAAAAATATGAACATTTACAATAACAAATCTATATGACGTGAAAGTATATTCAACAATGAATCTAATGGTATTGATTTGTTATTGTATATGTTAATAATTTTTGTCTATAAACTTTGTCAAAATTTAAAAAGTTTGACTTTGACCAAAGCTAATATGCGAAGTAAGTAAAAACGGAGGGAGTACTAATTCCAGGGAGTACCACGTGTAATCATGTACACATTGCGCAATGTTTGAGTTCATAGTATCAAATTACTCAGGGTTTTTTTTCCGCGGAAAATCAAATTATTCAGGTTACAGTTACCATTGTAGCAATGGTAGTTATTCAGTTGTACAAATAAATAGTTAACACCATAAGATTACTAGGTCGGAGTTACCGCAAAGACAAAAAGGAAAGCAATAACATCATCTGGCTTGAGAGAGCTGCATGGCCGAAGGTAACACACTACTCGATTCGTAAGCTGCCGTATGGAGTGTGGATACAGTTCGCGAGGATGTCGGTGGCTGGGGTACATCACATACGCCTTCAAGCATCTGGACGACTTTTGACATGGAAGGTCTCTGGCAGAAATCTTCCTGGATGCACCATAGAGAAACCTTGGTTGTTCTCCCCCTCTGATCATCATCTCCATCATAATTGAGCTTGGAATCGAAGATACTGCGAAGATCACCTTCTTCCATCTTCTTGAACACAAAGGGTGGGAAATGGGCTTTCTCTGAGACCTCCATGGGATCAAAGTTCCTCCTCCCGCTAATTATTTCGAGCAGGACCATCCCATAGCTATAGACGTCACACTTCTCTGAGACGGCGCGGTTGGTGATCCACTCCGGCGCAAGATAGCCTTGGGTGCCTCTCATCATCGTGAAGGTGTGTCTTTGCTCTCTGCTCATCAGTTTGGCAAGACCAAAGTCGGATACCTTTGCAGTGAAGTTGTCATCAAGCAAAACATTCTCAGGCTTGATGTCGCAGTGTATGATCTTTGACTCACAATCCTGATGAAGGTACGCCAGGCCCTTCGCTGTCCCAAGCACGATGTAGAACCTTGTATCCCAGTCCAAAAGGGTAGCATCATCTTCTTTAGTACCAAAAATCCACCTATGTAGAGATCCCTTGGACATATACTCGTACGCAACAAGCCTGTGCACCCCCTCGGTACAAAAACCTCGGAGTTTTACCAGATGTCTATGGTGGATGCCGCCGATTATCGTCACCTCAAAGTGAAACTCTTTCTCCCCTTGGCATACACCCTCCAGCTTCTTCACAGCAATGCGGCATCCATCAGGGAGCGTCCCGAGGTACATGGATCCAAATCCTCCCTTGCCAATCTTATTCCTTGTCACTCACAACGTCAGGCATCAAGCCACATATGAGAAACATCGACGCTAGCAGATCCGCATCTCTTACAGCGGTGCTCGACGATGCGTGGGACGAGGTGATGGCGTGGCCCCATGAAAACAAAAGGCCAGCCGATGGAGGCCGGGGATACCCTTCAACCCGAGCAATCGCCTCAAGGCCATCGTCCAACTGGGATGATACCCAGTAGACTCAGAGCCAATGATTCGGCAACTTAAGTTTTCTGAGTCCTCCTGGATGGGGGCGGGGCCCTCAACATGATTTCACTTATGCACTTGACTCTCACTAAACCCCCAAGTCTGCTGGGCTCCTGTAATCCTGGTTGGCCAAATTCATCTTAAGGCCAGTCTCAGAAATTTGGAGAACTTTTTTTCCTAGAAAAGGTTATCCTCGACGTGGCCGATTTCAAGATGGCGTGGAGTTTAACGCCATCTTGGCAAGACCAACTCGTGCCAAGTTAATAGTGGGCACACAACACATGCATCAATGTTTCAAGATGAGCCAGGTTCGAAGGGTATCATCCAGCGTAGAAAAACTATCGTGGGGCGCAATAACGGCAACTTTGACCTCATCGCCGCGCTTCCTGATCACAGCAAGCCAAATAGTTCCAAGCCCAGGGTCTTCATGAACTAGAGTGGCTAATCTTATTCTCAATCCGAGGAGCACCATCTTTGTCAATACCTGACCGTGACATATACATAAGTTCGGGGATGAAGTATGATTAGGCGGGAAAAATATCTAAATACTTGAGGTGTAACTTAGAACATGCTATGTCCCTACCATTAATAAGTCATCATTTTAATTGGAAACTAATAAGACCTCATGTTTATCGGAAAAGGATTGTACTCCATCCACAACGTGTTGACTTTTTTTCTTATATTGTCGAACCTTCGAACCTAACAAGTCCCAACAATATTATTCACAAAAATTTGAACAAAAAACTGATTCCTCACAATCATTATTATTGTAAATCATAGATTATAAATATTTTTGTAATCATAAACATGTATTAAAAATAACACTTTAAATAATTGAATTTTGTTGTATGTGACAGAGGGTCACCCTAAGGTAAATTTAAGGATGACCTGAGCAAACACACGGTCAATTTCTTTTATGAGACTGGCTAGCATTTGATCCCTCAATCCCGCGGTCGCACTTTGACTCTTTAACTATTCATGTTTACTTGTTAGCATATCGGCTTATTCTGAGCAGGACAATTCAAATTTTTGGATTCCGAGCGAGTTAAAATAAAAAGAATTTACGTATTAACATTGTACTTATTTACGATCCATTTTTATTGCACTACAATTCTATGAAGTACTCTTTTTTTCTTTGAAATGGTTTGCACAATAGACCAATAATGCTCTTTGCCAAATATTATTATCATTATTTGGTACATAGTTCTAATGTCGATCAATGAAAAATATACTTCTGTTGTCCTAGATATTTTATACAAAATTGTAGGCTGCTTATTTGCGTGTGTCTAGACGCATCTAGGTTAATTATGTTGTTAAATATCATGATAGAAATTTGTAAATCATATGGTCTACTACTTTCTGGTGTATTTTATGTATAGCAAAATATAAAATTATATTCCCTTCGTTCACAAATATAATATGTTTTGGACATTTTAATATAGAGTACATACGGATTGAAACGAGTGAAAAACACACTAAAACATATCTATATACATTCATTTCTAAAAACAAAGTTAGAACATCTTATCTTTATGAACGGAGGGAGTAGATCGTATGAGTTGTTTATGATGAGTATCACACCACTTGCACGTTGATTCATAGCATTCAAATCATCTTCATGTTGGTTTGATAATGACCTCGCATCACACACTCGCTTTAATTGGTGTCGAAATGACAATGTGCATCAAAAGTTGTATATTGGTTATAATTCTACTGCTTTTGGACAAGTACACAGGTACGTGGAGAGCACGTCCCCTCTAGTCCACGGTTCAAACGCATTGGGCACCGTCTAGATGCATTCATTTGAGAGACAAGTAATATGGATCGAAGGGAGTACCATTTTCTTTTCTTCAAAGATGGAAGATCACATGGCCACAAACTGGCCATGCATGCAATTGTTTATGCTTGGGTGCAACATGAGTGAAGCGGATCAACAACAGTAGCTTGGTCAAAGCAATTTTGTCACAAAACTCAAGACCAAATCTTTTGGGCCACAACATAGCCTATACGGCCCACTTCCCTATAGTGCTATGGTGGATTTACATTTTTCCTAAATTAATGGATAATTTTTATTGTCAAATGCATGATTTTTTTTAAATTCACAAATAATTATCCTAACACATATAAAATTTGTGATATATTGATTTTTTTTTTCATATTTTAACCAATTAAGTAATACTTTCTAAAATCTGCCAAAAATCAGGTGGGTGCTTTCCTTAGAGCCTACGAATTTTCCTGCACGCGTGGGAGATATTTGGCCTGCCATATGAGAGATATAGGGGAGAACATATCCCGTGCATAGTTTAGAAAACCAGACCTACAATTGAACCGATGAGGCTACTAGTTTAGGTTTTTACCTATCGGACTGCCCGTTCAACTGGTTTAATAGTGTCAAAACCTAAAATATTTAAGTTTTTTTTAGAAAATTGACATATGATAAAATTAAGGACAGTAAAACCGAGACAAAAACGATTCCTCTCAGCGATTTGCGTTTTCGGCCGTCCGTTGTTACGATCTGGACGTATCTGGCCGTCATACACTTAATATTGGTTATAATCCAAAATTTAAGTCACAAATTATAGCTAGCCCAGTTGGTATTGGGCCTTTAGGTATGCCCTGTGTCAAGGTCAAATGTCCGATTCTTGGGTTACACATGATTTCCATGATATTAGTCCTTTTTTTTGCTAAAAGGCAGAAACACCTTAAAAAACCAGACAAAGCCTTGGTTCTAGTTTTTTCTGGTCGGACCAGCAGTCCGGTCCGATTTTTCAAACTATGATCCGATGAACTAACTCAATTCGTGCACTAGATGCACCCGTACTATATGAGCCACCGAATAGAAAACTGGCGGATATGATCATGTTGACAGATGAATTCTTGAAACATTGTAGAATAGTCCTTTTATTTCATCAAAATCAATCCTCATTTCACATATCCCTCTCCTGTAAACAAATCGAAGTGTTTAGTTTAGTGCTTTGAAAAGGGGGTCATATATTTTGAACTTCATGTTCGATTCTTGAAGCGTTTTGACTACTGAGGGAGTCCTGAACTAAGGGGTCCTCGGGCGTCCGGCCTGTTAGCCATGGGCCGGACTGATGGGCTGTGAAGATACAAAGACCGAAGACTCTACCCGTGTCCGGATGGGACTCTCCTTGGCGTGGAAGGCAAGGCTGGCGACCAAATATAAAGATTCCTTTCTTTGTAACCGACCTTATGTAACCCTAGTTCCCTCCGGTGTCTATATAAACCGGAGGGCTAGGTCTGTAGAGGAAGACAATCATAATCATTGTCATACAGGCTAGACTTCTATGGTTTTAGCCATTACGATCTCGTGGTAGATCAACTCTTGTAACACTCATATTCATCAAGATCAATCAAGCAGGAAGTAGGGTATTACCTCCATAGAGAGGGCCCGAATCTGGGTAAACATTGTGTCCCCTGTCTCCTGTTACCATTAACCTTAGACGCACAGTTTGGGACCCCCTACCCAAGATCCGCCGGTTTTGACACCGACATTTGTGCTTTCATTGAGAGTTCCGCTGTGACGTCGAAGACGGGGTTGATGGCTCGCCTTGTTGTCAAGGATAATATCACTTCCGGAGGAGCCCTGGCTCCGGGCCAAACCCTCCGACTTGGCGGCTTTACCATGACCGCCTGTTCGGCTGTTAAGCCGACGACGACGACCTCTCGAGTCATCGAAAATCGTCTCCGCGTCGACTCCGAATACTCCAAACGGATGGATCCGACGGAGTTGTCGTCTTTAAACGAACTCCTATATCGCATCGCCACCTTGGGGGTCGCTACAGACTACGATCGGATTGGGCTTAAGCCTGACCAGAGAGAAATCAAATCTCCGCCGATCACCCATCAGATAGCGGTAGTGGAGGAGCAGGACAATAACTCTTCCTCTATATTGAGGATGAACTATGTTCGGACTTCCGGGGTAGAGGAGCCGGATACATGTCCGCGGAACGACGTGCCCTGCCCTCCGAACCTAGAATCGGATGACGGGCCTAAAACATCAGTTGGTACCCCGGAGTCCGAACTATTAAGTTCGGAAGATTTACAAACTCCGGATCCCAAATTGGGTCAGGGTTCAGATTTAAAACCACCCACCCACCCAGTTATACGCGATCTTATGTACATACGACAACAGTCTCAGGAAATGGTCCACCACTTTTGGGCCAGATTCCTCCTTGTCAAAGACAAGATTATAGATTGCCGCGATGAAGACGCGATCTCACTATTCTGCAACAATTGCACGGACGAAGGAATCCTCAACGCCATCAACCGCCGTCGCGTATTACACTTTGCTGACTTGGCAACCATAGTACAGAAGTACTGCGCAATGGAAAGCGCCTGGAAAACCCAGACAGCTCGTTGGGAACCACCGGTTTCAACTCAGCCCCTCGTCCGGGCAAAAAGGACGCACCCTCGTGGGGCGCCCGACCCAATAGTAAAAAAACCGAGGCCCATTATGGGGCACGGAATAGTTCTGAAGGGATGGCTCAATGGGCCATGCAAAATACATACAACACCGGATACCACACCAACCCACAACCTTAGAGCATGTTGGATACTCCGGCAAGTGGCCAAGAGCGGCGAAGATCTCCTCACCAAAAATACCCGAGAACAACACCCGCCGAAAGACGACGACCTCAGAGTATTGACGGTCTTCGAGACCTTTGCTTCAAACAATCAACGCAAAAGGGCACTCCGCGACCTCGCCGAAGTCTGCCAAGTCGCAACAATAAACCCCTGGAACGACACGACCATAACTTTTAACGCCGGTGACGAACCAAAATTCAGGACAGTCCGGGCACCAGCCGCCTTGGTCCTCAGTCCGATAGTGGACAGCTTTCGGCTCACCAAGGTTCCCATGGACGGCGGCAGCGGACTAAACCTCATTTACGAGGATACACTCAGCAAAATGGTAATAGAAAGGAGTCGCATCGAGCAAAGTAGCACGACCTTCCGGGGTATCATTCCCAGTCGGGAGGCGCGATGCGCGGGAAAAATCACGCTCGACGTGGTATTCGGCACGCCGGAGAATTATCGGTCCGAGGAAATAACATTCCAAGTGGCCCCTTTCAACAGCGGATATCGCGCCCTATTGGGACGAGATGCATTTATACGCTTCCAAGTTGTACCTCACTACGGGTATATGAATCTCAAGATGCCCGAGTCCAACGGCATAATCACTCTCGCCAGTGATCCGGACATAGCACTCCGCGCCGAAAATAAAACCGCATCCCTGGCCCTTGAGGCATTATCTGAAGCCCTCGCGGCCGAAGAATTAACCGCATTGCGCTCCACGGTGGACAGGGACGATGTAATTCTGGACAAACGACCCAAATCCACCTCCTTCAAACCAGCAGAAGAAATAGTCAAATTTCAAGTCCATCCAACGGACCCCAAGAAGACAACATGTATCGGGGCACAACTAGACCCAACGGTCGACGCCGCGCTACGAGAGTTCCTGTGCGAGAACTGGGATATATTCGCCTGGCACCCATTTGATATGCCAGGAATCCCACGCAGATTGGCCGAACACTGCCTCAATATATTGAAGGGATATAAACCGGTCAAGCAAACACTGCGGCATTTTTCTGAACCCAAACGACAAGCTATGGGAGAGGAGCTAGCCAAGTTACTTGAAGCCGGATTCATCAGAGAAATAAAACACCCCGACTGGCTAGCAAACCTGGTGATGGTACCAAAGAAGGACAAATTCTGGCGCCTATGCGTCGATTTCAAAGACCTCAACAAGGCTTGCCCTAAGGATCCCTTCCCCCTCCCTCGCATCGATAAGATTATTGACGCAACTGCAGGACACGACTCACTGAGTTTCCTCGACGCGTACTCCGGATACCATCAAATCAAGATGAAGGAGTCTGATCAAACCACAACAGCATTCATTACCCCATATGGGCCTTTCTGCTTCAGCACTATGCCTTTTGGGCTCAAAAACACTGGCGCTACCTACCAACGCATGGTTCGAACATGCCTGGAGAAACAGATCGGCAAGACAGCTGAAGCATATGTGGATGACGTCGTCATCAAAACCAGGCACGTCGAGTCATTGATAGATGATTTACGTCTCACATTCAACAACCTCAGTGCATACAACATCAAGCTCATTCCGGAAAAGTGTGTTTTCGGCATCCCGGCTGGAAAACTGCTGGGCTTCATCGTTTCCAATAGAGGCATTGAAGCAAATCCAGCCAAAATCTGAGCTTTGTCACAATTGGCTATGCCAACGGACTTTAAACAGGTCCAAAAACTCGCCGGATGCGTGCAGCATTAAGCCGCTTTATCTCCAGATTGGGAGAAAAGGCATTGCCACTCTATCGCCTTCTTCGGCGCACTGATCACTTCGAATGGACGGATGCGGCAACGGCCGGACTGGAAGAAATAAAAGCCCTTCTAGCGAGCAATCTAATCCTGGCCGCACCGAACGTCGGTGAACCCATGTTATTATACATATCGGCAACACAGCAGGTGGTGAGCGCCGTGCTCGTCGTTGAGCGAGAGCAGGACGGACACAAATTCCCGCCTCAGAAGCCGGTATACTACGTATCCACCGTCCTCACACCATGCAAATCCCGGTACCCTCATTATCAAAAGATAGCATACGCGGTCTTCATGGCTTCCCGGAAGCTACGACACTACTTTCAGGAGTGTTCGATCACGGTGGCTTCCGAAGTACCACTCAATGACATAATAAACAACCGCGATGCTACGGGCCGGATTGCCAAATGGGCCATTGAGCTCCTTCCATTCGACATAACATACAAACCGCGTCGAGCCATTAAATCCCAAGTACTGGCGGACTTCGTCGCCGAATGGACACAGGCCGAACTCCCTAAAGAGTACGTCACATATTCCAACTGGGTTATGTATTTCGATGGTTCCAAAATGCTGGCAGGGTTAGGAGCGGGCGTCGTTTTAACATCCCCCACTGGAGACATAGTCCAGTACGTAGTCCAAATATTATACACAGACTCCAATAACGCGGCCAAATACCAGGCCTTATTGCATGGTCTTCGGATGGCTGTTTCCATGGGCATACAATGCCTGGAAGTGCGCGGGGACTCAAACCTCGCAATATCTCAAATAAATGGAGATTTCGACGCCAAAGATCCAAAGATGGCAGCTTACCGTAATGCCATTCTCAAGATGTCTGCTCGATTCGAGGGGCTCGAGTTCCATCATGTGGCTCGCGAAAGCAATCAAGCAGCGGATGTCCTTGCTCTCTTCGGCGCTAAGCGCGACCCCGTCCCACCTAATATCTTTCTGGAAAGGCTTTTCAAGCCTTCCGTGGTGTGGCAATGGGAGAGTGGCAACACCAATCCGGATCCAACCACATCCCCAGATTCTGAACACACTGACACCATCGGGGGCTCAGCCACCGAAATAACACCATCGGCCCATCTCATCATGGTAGTCATTGCCCCATGGACCGAACCCTTCTTGGCCTACCTTAATAGGCGAGAACTCCCTGAGGATCAGAATGAGGCTCGCCGCATTGTCCGGCGTTCATGACAGAGAACTCTACAAGAAAAGCGCTACCGGAGTACTCCAAAGATGTATCTCGGAGGAAGAGGGGCGGCAGCTCTTGGCTGAAATTCATGCCGGTCTCGGTGGTCACCATGCCGCGGCTCGGGCCCTTGTAAGCAAGGCTTTCCGTATAGGTTTCCATTGGCCGACGACCCGGGCAGACGCACAGGACCTTGTCCAACATTGCGTCGGATGCCAGCTCTTCGCCAACCAGAGCCATATGCCACCCACTGCTCTACAAACAATCCCCATCACTTGGTCATTCGCAGTCTGGGGGCTTGATATGGTTGGACCCCTTAAAGGAGGAAGCCATAAGAAAAAAATTTCTGCTAGTCATGGTGGATAAATTCACTAAGTGGATAGAGGCCAAACCAGTTAAAACGGCCGAAGCCGAGCCAGTGATAGACTTTATATCCGGCGTTGTACACCGTTATGGTGTCCCACACAGCATCATCACCGATAACGGCTCCAATTCCATAGCCGATGAGGTGAAAAACTGGTGCGCCAATCTGGGCATTAAGCTCGATTACGCCTCCGTCTATCACCCGCAAACAAACGGTCAAGTCGAACGAGCATGATCTTATTATGAGGCATCAAGCCTAGACTGGTGCGGTCTTTGAAAGAATCAGACAAGCACTGGGTTGAGGAGCTCGACTCCGTACTCTGGGGGCTGCGGACCACGCCCAATCGTACTACCGGATATACACCCTTCTTCATGGTGTACGACGCAGAGGCTGTGTTACCCTGCGACATTATTCATGACTCACCTCGAGTGCGCATGTACGAAGAGAGAGAGAGAGGCCGAGCTTGATCGGCAGGACAACTTAGATGCCCTAGAGGAGGAGCGCAACGCTGCAAAAGCCCGTTCCGCATTTTATCAACAGCAGGCTCGCAGTTATCAAAGCAGAGAAGTGTGGGCCAAGACCTATAATGTTGGCGAACTTGTTCTACGCCTGCCGGAGAAGAAAAATGACAAACTCAAGCCCAAGTGGGAGGGTCCCTTCATCATTGACGAAGTTCTCACCGGAGGAGCGTACCGCTTGCGTGATGCGTCAGACAATCGCCTAGAGCCGAACCCCTGGAACGCGGCCAGACTCGGAAGATTCTACGCCAAGCGCCGAACTCTTTGTTCGTCTCCTTCTCCCTATTGTTTCCATTACTTTTTCCTCTTTTTTCGCTTTTTCCTTTTTAGCCTTAAAGCTTTTCGTGCGGCTAAACCGTGCGCTTGTGAGGTACACATCCTCAAATATGTAAGTCGATTATACCTGGGGGCTTCTTTGACAGAAGCTTATTATTGTTATTTTCGAGCATCAAGCTCATCACATATGCACGTTTTCCCCATATGTACCTTTTCTTCGCCATTATATGCATCGATATGACTTAAGTTTTGGCCAAGTTGAGTTGCCTGGCTCCTGTGCTTATGCCCTATATTCCCGTTAGTTCGGCTAGGGCATAAAGGGAGCACCTCTGCGATTGTTACTGCCGGGTTATCCGGATGTGTACCTCAGACTGGGTGAAGCCGAAAGCTAGCATTCTTAAGAGAATATTCGGTCGGCGAACTAAAGATGTTTTTATAGTCATTAAAATATGAACCCCCAGATGTTGAATATACTGCGATTTTTTCAATCACAGTTCGGACGTGCACATTAACGCATGTACACCCAGGGAAAGGAACCCTTAACGGAACTATTCTCTTTGGAAGATGTTTCTTACAATCATAATGTAATATAACATAGCTAGCCGGATACAACTTGTCTGTTCAAGCAACTATGACTCCTACGCCTGGTTTTCACGCATACCTCGGTATATTTTGCCGCCCAGGTATTCGGAAACACTCTGCACCTTCGGGCCCAGAGGTCGAAGCGAAAAGGTCTGCCATGACAATCATTTACAATCCGGCTAGGGACAAATACACCAAGGAAAGTAATAGTCACTTGGACTCATAAATTTTCTCCTCTATACCGTCTAACAGGCTGTCTAACTTACAATCCTGTTGGGAATATCTGGCGGCTATTTCTACTTGGTCATATACCAAATTCACGGGAATTTCTTTCCCATCTGACCCTAGAGGTCCGACCCGGGCCATATGATTTGGATCAAGTTTGGTATACCATGTTTTTATCATGGCCCAGGCTTCTCGTGCACCTTCCCGGCAGGCCGATATCTTCCATAATCGGAAGCGCCGCCGCGCTCCCTTGAATAGCTCTATAAGCTCCTCCATCCTTCCTGGAGGGGAGGCGGATGGCCATAAAGCCTTGGCATCACTTCGCATCGCCTGCCGAGCTTGCTCGTGCATTTGCAACAGCTCTTGTAGCAGATCGCCCGAGATTCCGGACATCTCCTCTTCGGGACGGCCGATCATCATACCTACAGATATAATTCTGTCAGTCCCTTTCATCTCCGAACTACATGGAGGTAGGTGTGACCACATACCAAATATGCCGCGCGCAGCCTCTTCTTTTCCTTCACGGAATCAACCAGCTGGGCCCGTACATCTTTCAGTTCTTCGCCCAGCTGGGTGTGGGCATCCTGCAACTTGTTTTTCTCATCTCTGACTCGTGCCAGCACACGTTCGCCCGCGGCCAGCAGTCTTTTGGCTTCTTGCTCTTCCGCTTGGGTGGCTTTCAGTTGCTCCTTCAGTTGATCTGACGATCCTGCTATAAGATGAGCAACAGTGTTAGCATCGCCGGTATATAATTATGTTTTCTCGATGAAGGGGAACATTACCAGGTGATGCCTTCTTGGATTTCTCCAGTTCGGCGGTAGCAGCAGTTAGCTGGGTCCGACACTTTTCTAGTTCCTGAGACAACAGGTTGTTCTTCTCCTTCAGCACCTGGTTATACAATGATCCTTAAATCAGTTGTATCAACTGCTCCAAGTCTCAGGGGCTACTGGTATATAATTATCAGTTTTGTATAATATAAATTTACCCGCATATCTTTTACATGTTGGTCTGTGGCTCTGGCAAGCCCGTCTCGAGCAGCTTGGATATATGCATCAGCCGAGCTGAAGGCATTGAATGCCTTGTTTGTAAAGCCAGAGTCGCGTAGAACGACTCTCCGGCGCCGATGATTCATGGCGCTCTCCACTTCCGAGTTTGTGACGGATACATCATCCGACTCCCCCGCCAAAGGACAATCCGGCGTCACTCCCGTATCAGCCCTTGCCTTTAAAGCAGGGTCGGGGGCCTGACTTGTGGAGGCGCGGCCGGTAAGATTCCCGGACATAGTCCGGCGAACGCTTTTTCCGATAAGACACAGCGGATATTGTCACAGTTGGATGTGAACCGCCAAAGGGCATATTTACAAATCCTTACCTCTTCGATGAAGGCTCGGCCGTGCCTTCGTTTGCCTTCCTCTTCGAAGGCTTGCCCGGCGTGGTGGCAGCTCTCTTTGGAGTAGCCCCTGGGGTAGCATGGCGCCGAACGCCTCTCCTTTTGAGCGCAAAACAGTGCGGTGGGTGAGGCAGAACGAGGGAACTCTTTCGGAGGAAATATCTCCTAATTACTTACGTGCGAAGCAGGGAGACAACCGGGATAGTCGGCGATGATGGACACTTCCGTGCCGTCATAGCTCGCCTGGTAAAACATCCCATCCTCGAGCACTACGAATATATCCGATGTGTCCTGGGTGTTGCTTCTCCGCATGCACACTCATTGTTTTTGATGGAATGCCTCTGAGGTTTCTGGCCTACCGCACTTACGCCTGGCGTTGCCCATGAAGACATGAAGAGATTCTACAGAATCCACACAAACGTCGATCATGTCCTGGGTGTTGATCAATCTGGCCGTGCAATGCAGGTACATGATCATCTGATTCCTCTTTATTTTGGCCGACTGTTCAAGTTGTGTCAACTGTTTCTGGTTTGGTTGTGGACTTGTGCTTAGTGTTCTACTGCGTAGGGAGGTGGTAATGATGCCTCCTCGGTGGTCTCCTTTCTTGGCACATTGTTCAATTTTATGCGTTTCTTTTCACACATTGTCGTTTTAGTAGCAATGGCCAGGAGAGGAAGGTGTGTTCTATGCATTCTCAGTGCTTCACGTAATGCCGAAGTGTGTTGACATAGTTGCTTTCAGACCGAGTTTTAAAATTTTCCGGTACAAGAATGGTAGCTCTGGCAGAGGAGTTGGAATAGCAATCCAAGAGAGTTACACTTTGTTTATACTTCCTCCATTTTTATTTACTCTGCATATCAGATTTGACTGAGGTCAAACTACATAAAGTTTGACCAATTTTGTAGGAAAAATACGAACATTTACAATAACAAATTTAATAAAAACGGGGGGAGTACAATTGCCAGTGAGTACCATGTGTAATCATATAGACATTGCGCAATGGTTGAGTTCTTAGTATCAAATTATTCCGGGGGTTTTTTCCGCGGAAAATCAATTAATTCAGGCAATGGTAGTTATTCAGTTGTACAAATAAATAGTTAACACCATAACATTACTAGGTCGGAGTTACCGCAAAGACAAAAAGAAAAGCATTTACATCATCTGGCTTGAGAGAGCTGCATGGCTGAAGGTAACACAGTACTCGGTTCGTAAGCTGCCGTATGGAGTATGGATACAGTTCGCGAGGATGTCGGTGGCTGGGGCACATCACATACGCCTTCAAGCATCTGGACAACTTTTGACATGGAAGGTCTCTGGCAAAAATCTTCCTGGATGCACCATAGAGCAACCTTGATTGTTCTCTCCATCTGATCATCATCTCCATCATAATTGAGCTTGGAATCGAAGATATTGCAAAGATCACCTTCTTCCATCTTCTTGAAAGCAAAGGGTGGAAATGGGCTTTCTCTGAGACCTCCATGGGATGAAAGTTCCTCCTCCCGCTAATTATTTCGAGCAGGACCATCCCATAGCTATAGACGTCACACTTCTTTGAGACGGCGCGGTTGGTGATCCACTCCGGCGCAAGATAGCCCCGGGTGCCCCTCAGCATCACAAAGGCGTGGCTTTGTTCTCTGCTCATCAGTTTGGCAAGGCCAAAATCGGATACCTTTGCAGTGAAGTTGTCATCAACCAGAACATTCTCAGTCTTGACGTCACAGTGTATGATCTTCGACTCGCAATCCTGATGAAGGTATGCCAGGCCCTTCGCTGTCCCAAGTGCGATGTAGAACCTCGTATCCCAGTCCAAAAGGGGAGCATCATCTTCTTTAGTACAAAAAATGCACCTATGTAGAGATCCCTTGGCCATCTACACGTACGCAACAAGCCTGTGCAACCCCTTGGTACAAAAACCTCGGAGTTTTACCAGATGTCTGTGGCGGATGCCACCGATTATCGTCACCTCAGAGCAAAACTCTTTCTCCCCTTGGCCTACGCCCTCCAGCTTCTTCACAGCGATGCAGCTTGCGTCTGGGAGCGTCCCAAGGTACACGGATCCAAATCCTCCCTTGCCAATCTTGTCACAGAAGTTGTTTGTTGCAGCTTGGAGCTCCCTGTAAGTGAACTGTGTAGGCGCTCCAGCTATCGTCTCCAGATATCCATACTCTTCTGCTTGACCTTGTGTTTTCCTTCCATAAATGCAGAGACCAACATAAATGAGCACCCCTATGAATGCTAAAGGTCCAATTACATAGACGATGGTGATACCGGTACGCCTCCTACCTTGCGCAGAGCCACGATTATTGCGAGGTACCTTGACAAAAGATGTAAAAAATCTTCCGTTTCTCATGTGGAAGCTACTGATCTGATCGAAAAGGAAGCAATTGCCTTGGTTGAAGACCACAGCAACACACGAACAATTGTTCATGCAGGCATCCTTGCATCCTGTGATGTTTGTGTTCGTTGCAACAGGCAAGGCGAATCTAGTGCCGGTATATCCAACTCCATCATCAAGTTGAGCTAGCTGAAACTCATCCCTTGAGCAACACGGTGAGATGATACCGGGATTGCAGTTTGGAAACGAACTCAGGGCCGAAGAGCACTGACACCCTGCCCCGTCGATGCAGATAGAGTATGGGCTGCATCGTGCCGGCACGTCACATGAGCCCAACGGAATCCCCTTTGGGTGACTACTCCGTCCACTCCCATTCTGCAGGATGCTGAAGGCAATGGATCCTTCTCCACCTAGTACAGAAGTCAGCGTGCCGTTGGTGTTGGCGATGGCATCACCGTCATCATTTGGAATGAAAATCTGTGATACAAGCGACCTGGATCGATCATAGAAGTACCAAGAAGCTAAGCCGAGTTTCACAGAGTATATGTCACCTTTCCTGCCGGTGATCGTCCTGATATCCGTCGTTGCAGACCAGTACGGCTGGGATCTCTCCAGTCCCGTGTAGTACATCATCATGTCGCGGGACTTGATCTCGAGCCTATACGCCATGTTCTTCAGGGCCATGCCGACGACGAAGACCTGTCCAGAAACGAGCGTGTTTGTTGGGTTGCTGAAGCTGGAACAAAGAGGAGAGGCTGAGGTGTTATCTCTACCCAGCACAACGAGGTTGCCGGAGTCCAGCAGCCGCATGGAGGCACCCTTGTTGGAGGCGTTGGCGGTCCAGAGGACGGATCCTGCGGCAGACTTCAGGTAGGCATTGCCATCCTTGTCCAACACAAAGTTACTGCCCAAAAGAGAGACTGGGGAGTCGGCCTTGGCGGACCAGACCATGGAACTGGTGGCTAGGTGGACGATGGCGAGAAAGAAGATGGAGTCGACGTTGGTTGCGCTCTCTGACTCATCAACGAAACCGAACCCGAAAACAGAGCTGTTCAACAGGAGGAAGATGCCGTTGACGTCGATGTAATCGTGTGGAGAGGCAGTGAATCCAGGCAGCAGGTGAGGGAGTCCTGAATTAGGGGGTCCTCGGCTGTCCGAACTATTTGATATGGGCCGTGAAGATAAAAGCAAGAAGACTTTCCCCCCGTGTTCGGGTAGGACTCCTATATGCGTGAATGGGAAGTTTGGTGTCCGGATATGTTATTTCCTTCCCCCACAAACTGACTCTGTACAACCCTAGGCCCCTCCGCTGTGTATATAAACCGGAGGGGTTAGTCCGTAGAGGCTATCAAAATTCTCATAGGCTAGGCAACTAGGGTTTAGCCATTACGATCTCGAGGTAGATCAACTCTTGTAACCTCTATATTCATTGAATACAATAAAGCAGGACGTAGGGTTTTACCTCCTTTAAGAGGGCCCGAACCTGAATAAACATTGTGTCCCCATCGTCCCTTGTTACCATTGATCCTCAGACGCACAGTTCGGGACCCCCTACCCAAGATCTGCCGGTTTTGACACCGACATTTGTGCTTTCATTCAGAGTTCCATTGTGCTGTCGGTAGAAGGATCGATGGCTCACCTCAACAATGACGCTGTTTTCGGGGAGACCTTTCTTCCCGGCAAACTATTTGTCTTTGGCGGCTTCGTGCTACATGCCAACTCGTCCGGTCACCTTGAGCAGATCGACAACTATGCCCCTGGTCACCTGATCAGGTTTGGAAGCTTAAACTACATCGCCGATATCCGAAGAGACTTGATCTTTGAGGGGTTCTCGGCGTCGGCCGTTGCTCCCCATCCACATGAAGGAGGCCCTTCGGATACACCTTCAGATTCCGCTCAAGGGTCGACGCCCACCCTCGCCCTGCCTTAGATCCGAGGCGGACCGCTTCGTCCAAAGACGGGAGGATAAACCCCGCCGGACTCTCTCCCATTACGGAGCTTCCTGCCGAAGACCCAGATGCGACCATACTGTCAGAGGGCCCGGAGTCAAACGGGACTCTCCCTATCATCGGGAAGCCGGACTCGCCTCTGGACGTCAACTCCGGACTCTCGAGGTCTGCGTCCATTGAGCTCGGTCAAGTGGTTATTACCGGATCTAGCTCCGCAGGTCCTCAGACGACCGTCCAGCTTTCGCTCTTAAACGAAACACTGGACCTAATGCAATCTCTCGCCATCACGGAAGTGTTACCTCCGGACTACACCCAGCTTGGACCAGGGGCTGAGAGAAGGGAATTTTATGTCCCACCCAGCACCCACTTAATAGCCACTATCGAGGACCTAACCGACATGGTAGACTATGCCTCCGAAGACATCAATGGCATGGACGATGATGCCGGAGCCGAACCAAGTCAAAAGCCGCCTATCACTGGGCGCTAGAAGGCTACCTCAACTTACGATGTATACATGGTGGATACGCCTGAGAAGAAGGACGGTGATGGCACTCACGACCCAGATGAGGATAAGCCCGTCGATGAACCACCAAAGCACCGGCGCCAGCGCCGCCGCTCTCGATCGCGTCGGGCGAGGGACAACAACACCGGCACCGGAGATAATGACACTTCGGACAATGCCGAAGACCCCGACCACCCCGTCGAGCCTGCATACAAGCAGGATGTGAGGGAAGAGGGACAAGTCAACCCCGACGAACTTGTCGATCACGAGGATTCGGAAGATAGTAACTATTTACCGGCCTGCTACCTCTTGAGCACTTCATTGGTTTTTTCCTTGAAGAGTAAGGGGTGATCCAGCAAAGTAGCGTAAGTATTTCCCTCAGTTTTTGAGAACCAAGGTATCAATCCAGTAGGAGGTTACACGCAAGTCGCCTTATACCTGCACAAACAAATAAGAACCTTGCAACCAACGCAATAAAGGGGTTGTCAATCCCTTCACGGTCACTTGCAAAAGTGAGATCAGATAGAGATAATAAGATAGTAGCTGCTCGCTTAACAGAAGAATGTTCGATATTTGGAAACTCTAGAAAACTCCTTTGTATGCAAGGATGTATATGGATAAATTGTCTTTCAAGTTCAACTACGAACAAGGATATAACATCCGCAAGACTACTAGTTCTATGAAGAATAGACCCACCCATAGAGGGCAGGGCACCGGCACAAGTAAAGAAATTTTGAATAACTCCTTTTCCAATAATATTACCGCTACCAATCCGAAACTTTTTAGTGTGTAAAATAGTAGGATCTTCAAGAGGATCATCAAAAACATCAAAGTTTTCAATATTATTATCCTTATCAACGATAACCTCCCGAGTTTCAGACATGACGGCAGCACAAAGAACGAACACACAAGAATCAAGCGAAAAGAGGTGAACGGAAAAAGAGGGCGAATAAAACGGCAAGGGTGAAGTGGGGGAGAGGAAAACGAGAGGCAAATGACAATTAATGTAATGCGAGGGACAAGAGTTGTGATGGGTACTTGGTGTGTCTTGACTTGACTTGGCAACTGCGCCAGAAATGGCTAGTTGCTGATAGATCGAATCTTGACTTGACTTGGCGTAAGCCTCCCCGGCAACGGCGCCAGAAATCCTTCTTGCTACCTCTTGAGCACTGCGTTGGTTTTTCCCTTGAAGAGGAAAGCGTGATGAAGCAAAGTAGCGTAAGTATTTCCCTCAGTTTTTGAGAACCAAGGTATCAATCCAGTAGGAGGTTACACGCAAGTCGCCTTATACCTGCACAAACAAATAAGAACCTTGCAACCAACGCGATAAAGGGGTTGTCAATCCCTTCACAGCCACTTGCAAAAGTGAGATCTGATAGAGATAATAAGATAAATATTTTTGGTATTTTTATGATATAGATTGAAAGTAAAGATTGCAAAGTAAAATAGATTGGAAACTGATATGATGGAAAATAGACCCGGAGCCATAGGTTTCACTAGTGGCTTCTCTCAAGATAGCATAGGTATTACGATGGGTGAACAAATTACTGTCGAGCAATTGATAGAAAAGTGCATAGTTATGAGAATATCTAGGAATGATCATGTATATAGGCATCACGTCCGCGACAAGTAGACCGAAACGATTCTGCCTATCTACAACTATTACTCCACACATCGACCGCTATCCAGCATGCATCTAGAGTATTAAGTTCATAAGAATAGAGTAACGCATTAGGCAAGATGACATGATGTAGACGGATAAACTCAAGCAATATGATATAAACCCCATCTTTTTATCCTCGATGGCAACAATACAATACGTGCCTTGCTGCCCCTGCTGTCACTGGGAAAGGACACCGCAAGATTGAACCCAAAGCTAAGCACTTCTCCCATTGCAAGAAAGATCAATCTAGTAGGCCAAACCAAACTGATAATTTGAAGAGACTTGCAAAGATAACCAATCATACATAAAAGAATTCAGAGGAGATTCAAATATTGTTCATAGATAAACTTGATCATAAACCCACAATTCATCGGATCTCGACAAACACACCGTAAAAAGAGTTAGATCAAATAGATCTCCAAGAAGATCGAGGAGAACTTTGTATTGAGATCCAAAGAGAGAGAAGAAGCCATCTAGCTAATAACAATGGACCCGAAGGTCTGTGGTAAACTACTCACACATCATCGGAGAGGCTACGGTGTTGATGTAGAAGCCCTCCGTGATCGATTCCCCTTCCGGCGGAGCGCCGGAAAAGGCCCCAAAATGGGATCTCACGGGTACAGAAGGTTGCGGCGGTGGAAATAGGGTTTCGTGGTTCTCGTGGATGTTTTTGGGGTGTATGTGTATATATAGGAGGAACAAGTAGGTTGGTGGAGCTGCGAGGGGCCCACGAGGGTGGGGGGCGCGCCCAGGGGGGCAGTCGCGCCTCCCTGCCTCATGGCCTCCTCGCCTCTTTCTTGACGTCCACTCCAAGTTCTCTGGATCACGTTTGTTCCAAAAATCACTCTCCCGAAGGTTTCATTCCGTTTGGATTCCTTTTGATATTCCTTTTCTGCGGAACACTGAAATAGGCAAAAAACAGCAATTTGCACTGGGCCTTCGGTTAGTAGGTTAGTCCCAAAAATAATATAAAAGTGTATAATAAAGCCCATTAAACATCCAAAACAGATAATATAATAGCATGGAACAATCAAAAATTATAGATACGTTGGAGACTTATCAAGCATCCCCAGGCTTAATTCCTGCTCGTCCTCGAGTAGGTAAATGATAAAAACAGAATTTTTGATGTGGAATGCTACCTAACATAATTTCTCAATGTAATTTCTCTTTATTGTGGCATGAATGTTCAGATCCGAGAGATTCAAGACAAAATTTTAATATTGACATAAAAATAATAATACTTCAAGCATACTAACTAAGCAATTATGTCTTCTCAAAATAACATGGCCAAAGAAAGTTCATCCCTACAAAATTATATAGTTTAGTCATGCTCCATTTTCGTCACACAAGAATGCTCTCATCATGCACAACCCCGATGACAAGCCAATCAATTGTTTCATACTTTAGTAATCTGAAACTTTTTTCAACTTTCACGCAATACATGAGCGTGAGCCATTAATATATCACTATGGGTGGAATAGAGTATGATGATGGGGGTTACGTGGAGACACTACTAGAAAAAGGGCTACTAATGGCGCACCTAATCTGGCCATTAATGGCGCATCAGTGGTGCGCCATTAGTAGCACGCCATTAGTATTGGCGCACCACTGGTGCGCCATTAGTATCTGGTATACTAATGGCGCACCCCGGATGCGCCATTAGTATATACAACAGTGCGCCATTAGTATGCCTCCCAGGGGGCCATGTATACCCAGGTGCTTTGGCATACTAATGGCGCACTACAGATGGATGCGCCATTAGTAACTTCGGCATACTAATAGCGCACTGTTTAGTGATGCGCCATTAGTATCCTTTGGCATACTAATGGCGCACTATGATGTGATGCGCCATTAGTATGAATATTAGTTTTATTTTTATTTTTTAATTTTCTGTTTTTTGCACAGGTTACAAAATGTATAATTGGACAAAATATAGACAGCACACATCAACAACAGATTCATCGAATACAATAAAAGATTAGTCTCTGAATACAATTCATCATTTTAGTCTCCGAATACAATTCATCATATTAGTCTCCGAATTGAAAAGACCGAACAAAATGTATAAGTATGAATCATTATATTACAAGTCTCGAGACCGCGAGTTTGTCTTCACATTACAAGTCGATATCGATCATCTAAACTACCATCACATAGAAGAGAGCTGCGGTCATCACGATGAGCATCGTCACGATGAAACTCGTCTTCATCCGGTTCCTCCAACGCTCCCTCCCCTCTCCCGCTAGATAGCGGGCGTATCCAGATTCGGCCTCGACCCTAGTGGCGTACCCTTTGTAACTGTTACCGCTGAATCGGTGAACCTGTCTCCGACACTCCTCCCAGTCGTCGTAGACTCCGGGAACCTTACCCTTGTACACGACATACCACGGCATCGCTATGCATTAGCCAAACGAAACGTTAGTACCAATTCACAGACAATACATCAGCAATATATAAGTATGCAACAGAACGATCGGAAGAGAAAAGCAAGACATTAATAGCATCGATTACATCTAAGTTGAAGGACTCTCGAAACCAAAGAGACATACTACAAGTTCATTAAAGTTTAATTACAACATGAGCCAATCGATGTTTCAGAACTAGACACATCATCACTGCTTTCGACTCGACTCAAGGGACCGGAGCGTGGATGAAGCCGCCGTCTATCGTGGGAGTCATGAAACCACGGGCGTTGTCAGCCTGCATTTGTAGGATTGTGTCGATGTCATTGTTGGACGGTTGATTTCTGAGGTAGAACTGCCCCGAGGTACGAAGGACATCTTGATGGATGATTTCCGCAAACTCCGACTGGATGCGAAAGAATTCTTGTCTGATGTCCGCGTCCTGGATTGCCGACACGCTCGCGGCCCAATCTTTGAGTCTACTCGGTAGCAGTAGTTGATGATGGTCCCGTACGATCGCCCGCATGTGATGGATGGCGTAGTAGGCACCCTTCTGACCGCCAGGCGGCTGCTTGACGCAGCAGAACGTCGTGTTGTGGGAGAACACGTGCTTGCCGTACTTACGAATAGGCTTGGTGATGGTGCCTCCAGATTTGACGTAGCCGGGGAGAACATCATCAAGAACCTTCTTGACATTTGTGTAGTCTACGTTCGACTGACGGTCCGGGTCGAAATACGTGGCCATGGAATATTTGGGGCTTAGGAGGATGAGCGTGCAATGTGTGTCACTGCAGAAAACACGGAATGTTAAAAGAAAAACGATCGAAATCTAAGAATTCATATGTTACGGGGCGGTTGAGGGGAGGACTTACTCGGGAAAGTAAGGCACGAGGAAGTTGTCCTTATCTTGGTTTGCCAGAATGACGCCTTCGAGTTAAGAACTCGCGACTTGCCGGTCCCCAGCGCTGCCCAAGATCTTGGCACGCATGTAGAAGGGGTCGACTATCACGATGTCCGGGGTCTTGTCGCGAATGATCCGCATCTCCATACTCAGCGAAAATAGCCGAACGAAGGTGTAGTGCAGCGGATGAAGGTTCAACATAGCGTGGATGTCATCAAACCGCAGGACGATCGTACCCCCGATGGAGTTATCCACAAAGCCCTTGCCCTCTGGCACCTTGGCCGCGAAAACCGGGTATGCCACATCCTTCTCTCGGAGACGCCGCTTCTCCAAAGCAAGCACACTGTCATGCAGACTCCGCATAGCACCGGTTGCAGCATCGAGCATATTTCTCGGTAGCATCGGCCTACCCGCCACATGCACCCTCCTCGAGATATCCGCAGTTGAAGGTGGCCCGTCCTGAGCATGGATCGTACTCGGTGCCGGCTGGCCCGCACCCTTGTTAGTCTTTCTTTTGCGTGCCTTCTTCTTGATCTCCTGTAATGGGACCGAGTTCTGCTCACAGACCGCCTTCTTGAGTGTGTTGGGGCTGATCATATTTGGCACCTGGCCTATCTGAGGCTCGGTGAAGTCGGCAGCTGGAGGCGTCTCCTGAGAGCTGAACTGCAGACGACGCCTGTTGCAACTTGGCTTCTCCGCGGTACCAGCTAGATCGCACACGTCTTTTGTTGGGTTGGGTTCTTGAGAAGGAGGCCCCATGAAGTCGCCACCATCCCCATGATCGGCAAAGTACTGATCGACGTTGGCAAATGTATCATCGTCGTCGTCGTTCTGATCCTGTGCCATATGCATGTTTGGATCCAGTGGCATAGGGATGTCCGACACCGTTGCGGCGGTCTTGCCATGGGGCCGACTTGGCGCCGGCATGACTGGCGGTGTTGTCTTTGGGGTGGTGTCCCCCGCCCCCAAACGAATCTGGCTCTTCGGCCAAAGCAGGGGCCAGCTCAGGCAGGCGCTGAGGTTCATCACGTCATCATCGTCGGCCCCCATTGGTCGAATCGGAGGTAACACCTCGTCGCAGCCTGGCAGCACCCGAACCAGTTGAACCCTAAACAAGTTGGGTGGCATCTGGGTACCGTGGAACAAGGGGTTGCCCGGTTGAACGATTTTGCCCTTGGCGACATCGACCAACTCGTTGTTCACGAAGTGCAGGAGAGTGCACGGAACGTCGGCGGCGCCCTGCGAAAACATGTAGGGCGTTAGGGATGCCCAGTCAAAGGCAAGGAGATGAAGTCCTCGGCCGAGAGAGGCTTAATTAGTTACCGTGATGATGCGTCGAGCTCGGCTAATGTCGAGGCACCGCCAACGGCGGGCGTGCAGTTGACGGAAGTATCTGCGTCATCAGCACGTGACAGTCGTGAGACTTCATCCCGCTGAACTTCAGCTTCGCTAGGTCTAGGTATCTGCTTATCTTCCCCGCGTAACCGTAAGGAAGTTTTACTCCTACGAGGCAGGTGAAAAACTGCTCGATCTCCTCCTGACTTAGAGTGAAGCACGCGGGAGGGTAGTCATTTCCGGTCTTCTTGGCCTTTTTGCCTTTGCGATGACTTTCCGTGTCCTGCTTCGCCTCATCATCATCATCATCATATATAGCGTGAAGCTCCTGCCTGATGCCCATTGATTTCAAGTCTGCCCTTGCTTTCGGCCCATCTTTGGTCCTCTCTGGCATGTTGAGCACGGTACCAAGCAGACTCTCGCACACGTTCTTCGTGATATGCATGACATCAAGGCTGTGAGGCACACGGTGGATCTTCCAGTACGGCAAGTCCCAGAAAACAGACCTCGTTTTCCATACCTTCAGCAGCGGCTCTGGCGCCTTTCGCTTCTTTCCTGGCTCTGGCGCCTTTTGCTTCTTTCCCGGCAGTGGGCAGTCTTTCCAATTTTTCAACAGCTCGTCTATTTCCTCGCCGCTCCTCGTACGCGGGCGTCTTCGGGGTTCGGTTTCACCATCGAACAAATCCTTGCGTTTCCTCCACGGGTCATCGTCGCGAAGCCACCTTCGATGTCCCATGAACACGGTTTTCGAAGACCCGGGATCTCTATCTAGCTGGCGATACGTTGTGTCATCCATGCACCTGACGCATCCAGAAAATCCGTGGACCACCTGCCCCGCGAGATATCCGAAACCGAGATAGTCGTGCACCGTCGTGAGCAGTGCGGCTCTCATAGGGAAATATTCTTTCTCTGCGGCGTCCCACGTATTGGCTGGCGTTTTCCACAGCGTGTCAAGCTCCTCTTTCAGCAGCTCCAGATACAGATTGATGTCGTTCCCTGGTTGTTTCGGTCCTTCAATTAGCATACTCATGTGAATGTACTTCCTCTTCATGCACAACCAGGGGGGAAGGTTGTACATCCACACAAACACAGGCCAGGTGCTATGTGTGCTTCTCTGGCTGCCAAACGGATTGACTCCATCGGTGCTCGCGCCCAGCACGATGTTCCTTGGATCGTTCCCAAATTCTAGGTCTTCGAAGTTCAACGCTTGCCACTGGCTCGCATCCTTAGGGTGACTCAGCATCTTGTCTTTTTTATCTATCTCCGGATCATTTGCGTCATCTTCTCGCTTCTTCTCCTCCCTATCCGCGTGCCAACGCAGGAGCTTTGCTACCTTAGGTTCCGCGAAATACCGCTGCAGACGAGGAGTGATCGGAAAGTACCACACCACTTTTCGAGGAGCTTTCTTCCTCTTCTTGTATCGAGTGACGCCGCACACCGGACATATGGTAGACTCCGCGTGCTCGTCCCGATAAATGATGCAATTGTTCATGCACACATGGTATTTCACGTGCGGTAAATCCAGAGGACACACGATTTTCTTCGCCTCCTCGAAACTGGTCGGGCACTTGTTCCCCTTGGGAAGACGTTCGTGCCAGAATGACATGTTCTCGTCGAAGCATGCGTCGGTCATTTTGTGCTTTACCTTCATCTCCAGAGCCATGAGCGTTACTTTCAGGCGGGTATCCTCGGGCCTGCATCCTTCATACAATGGAGTAATCGTGTCTATCTCCAGTTGATCCAGCTTGGCTTTCTCTCGGGTGGCAGCTCTTGCGTTATCCGTCTGCTTGAGAAGCAGCTCTTGAATATGAGGGTCCTGCACCCAGCCCATCGATTGTCCAGCGTCGTCTGCTCCGCCGGCATCATCATCTTCATGATCATGCCCGTCGTCTGCTCCGGCATCTTCCTCATCATCATGTCCTGCATCTTCTACATGATGACTGTGTACAGCATCACCGTCGTGATCATCTCCTGGGGATTCTTCGTCTTCTCGCCCGCCCGAGCTGCGGTGGTTGTCTTGCTGCCCTTCCTCATTTCTTGCCCGGCCCCCATGGACGACTTCGTAGTCATCTTCATCACCTTGCCACCGATAGCCATCCATGAAACCACGCAAGAGCAGGTGGTCCCGCACCTGCCAGGATTCCGGGTCCGCAATAAGGCTCTTCAGCTTGCATCTTCGACACGGACATCTTATCTCCGTCTCGTTCTTTTCAAGCATCTCGGCCTTCGCGGACCTCAAAAACCTATTCACGATGCCTTCGGTCATCATGCGGACCATGGTCGCCTGCGGGGTAGAGCAAAACGATATTTTAGAACCAAGAAAAAGTTTGGCATGACTTTCCCTAAAAATAGGACCAAAAAGAATGCTTAATGCCAAAATTCTCGCCGAAACGGAAATGAATCAACATTCCGGCAAAATATTGGCAACTATCGCATTTCAAATACCGGTACACCTCCAAACACAAACACATATGCAACACCATAAACATATGCAACACCACGAACATACATAGATCTAGCTAGGGCGCCATAAAAAGTGCATGTGCACATTGTTGTAGGGAGAACAACATAAATATAGCTTCCCCCCTTACTTACCTATCAAAACAAGGTAATTTAACCACTTAAATTGAATGAATCTATGGTGGAAATGAGGTGAAAAAGAGGAGGCACCCGAGACAAGGAGGAGGTGGAGAGAATGAAGTGGGGAGAAAGTGAGTGTGGGTAGGAGAGGCTGTCCAAAATATCTTGTTGCTGCCCACTTACTAATGGCGCACCAACTCTAAATGCGCCATTAGTAATCCAGGTTACTAATGGCGCACCTGCTGGTGGTGCGCCATTAGTATGTTTGGACAGGCGCACTAGTTAAAAAAAATTTGATACTAATGGCGCACCCTGGGACAGGTGCGCCATTACTAGTTGCAACCACTAATGGCGCACTGTGTCTGGATGCGCCATTAGTATGTTTGGACAGGCGCACTAGTTAAATTTTTTTTGATACTAATGGCGCACCCTGGGCAAGGTGCGCCATTAGTAGTTTCAACTACTAATGGCGCACTGTGTCCGGATGCGCCATTAGTATGTTTGGACAGGCGCACTAGTTAAATTTATTTTTTGATACTAATGGCGCACTGCGTCTAGATGCGCCATTAGTATGTTTGGACAGGCGCACTAGTTAAAAAAAATTTAGGATAGTAATGGCGCACCCTGGGCCAGGTGCGCCATTAGTAGCTTCAACTCTAATGGCGTATCAGAAGGTGGTGCGCCATTAGTATATACTAATGGCGCACCACTTGTCTGGTGCGCCATTAGTGTCAATCCCATCTATACCCCTTTTTCTAGTAGTGAGAAGACAAAAAAGGAGAAAGACGCGGCTAATCAACGGGCTAGGGAAATGCCCATCAATTGATGTCAATGCAAGGAGTAGGGATTGCCATGCAACGGATGCACTAGAGCTATAAATGTATGAAAGCTCAACAAAAGAAACTAAGTGGGTGTGCATCCAACTTTCTTGCTCACGAAGACCTAGGGCATTTGAGGAAGCCCATTGTTGGAATATACAAGCCAAGTTCTATAATGAAAAAATTCCCACTAGTATATGAAAGTGACAAAACAAGAGACTCTCTATCATAAAGATCATGGTGCTACTTTGAAGCACAAGTGTGGAAAAAGGATAGTAACATTGTCCCATTTTATTTCTTTTCTTTTCTTTTTTTTGGGCCTTTCTTTTTTTATTTGGCCTTTTTTTGGGACAATGCTCTATTAATGATGATCATCACACTTCTATTTATTTACAACTCAATGATTACAACTCGATACTAGAACAAAATATGACTCTATATGAATGCCTCCGGCGGTGTACCGGGATGGGCAATGAATCAAGAGTGACATGTATGAAATTATGCATGGTGGCTTTGCCACAAATACGATGTCAACTACATGATCATGCAAGGAAATATGACAATGATGAAGCATGTCATAATAAATGAAACGATGGAAAAGTTGCATGGCAATATATCTCGAAATGGCTATGGAAATGCCATAATAGGTAGGTATGGTGGCTGTTTTGAGGAACATATAAGGAGGTTTATGTGTGATTGAGCGTATCATATCACTAGGCTTGGATGAACCGGCGAAGTTTGCACCAACTCTCAAGGGGAGAAAGGGCAATGCACGGCACCAAAGAGGCTAGCAATGATGGAAAGGTGAGAGTGCGTATAATCCATGGACTCAACATTAGTCATAAAGAACTCACATACTTATTGCAAAAATCTACAAGTCATCAGGAACCAAGCATTACGAGCATGCTCCTAGGGGGATAGATTGGTAGGAAAAGACCATCGCTCGTCCTCGACCGCCACTCATAGGGAGGACAACCAAAGAACACCTCATGCTTCAAATTTGTTACACAACGTTTACCATACGTGCATTCTACGGGACTTGCAAACTTTAACACAAGTATTTCTCAAATTCACAACTACTCAACTAGCACAACTCTAATATTACCATCTTCATATCTCGAAACAATCATCAAGTATCAAACTTCTCATAGTATTCAATGCACTTTTTATGAAAGTTTTTATTATACCGATCTTGGATGCCTATCATATTAGGACTAATTTTATAGCCAAAGCAAACTACCATGCTGTTCTCAAGACTCTCGAAATAATATAAGTGAAGCATGAGAGATTAATAGTTTCTATAAAATAAAACCACCACCGTGCTCTAAAAGATATAAGTGAAGCACTAGAGCAAAATCATCTAGCTTAAAAGATATAAGTGAAGCACATAGAGTATTCTAATAAATTCCGATTCATGTGTGTCTCTCCCAAAAGGTGTGTACAGCAAGGATGATTGTGGTAAACTAAAAGCAAAGACTCAAATCATATAAGACGCTCCAAGCAAAACTCATATCATGTGGTGAATAAAAATATAGCATCAAGTAAAGTTACCGATAGACGAAGACAAAAGAGGGGATGCCTTCCGGGGCATCCCCAAGCTTAGGATTTTGGTTGTCCTTGAATTTTACCTTGGGGTGCCTTGGGCATCCCCAAGCTTAGGCTCTTGCCACTCCTTATTCCATAATCCATCAAATCTTTACCCAAAACTTGAAAACTTCACAACACAAAACTCAACAGAAAATCTCATGAGCTCCGTTAGTATAAGAAAGCAAATCACCATCATAAGGTACTGTAACGAACTCATTCTTTATTTATATTGGTGTTAAACCTACTGTAATCCAACTTCTCTATGGTTCATACTCTCCGATACTACTCATAGATTCATCAAAATAAGCAAACAACACACGAAAAACAGAATCTGTCAAAAACAGAACAGTCTGTAGTAATATGGATCAAACGTATACTTCTGTAACTCCAAAAATTCTGAAATAAATTTCTGGACGTGAGGAATTTGTCTATAAATCATCTTCAAAAAGAATAAACTAAAGAGAACTCTCCAGTAAAAATTTGTAGCTAATCTCGTGAGCGCTAAAGTTTCTGTTTTTTACAACAAGATCATAAAGACTTCACCCAAGTCTTCACAAAGGTTCTACTTGGCACAAACACTAATTAAAACATAAAACCACATCTAAACAGAAGCTAGATGAATTATTTATTACTAAACGGAACCAAAAAGCAAGAAACAAAAATAAAATTGGGTTGCCTCCCAACAAGCGCTATCGTTTAACGCCCCTAGCTAGGCATGAAGGCAAGAATAGATCTAGGTATTATCATAACAATAGTAGGGAAAATTATGGAAACTCATCCCATATTCCCTACGTTCAGCAGCAAGTTTTCTTTGTGGCAAGCAAAAGTAATCAAAAGGGCTAAATTTAAAGGGACAAAAGTCCCCAAGATCAAGCTCGGGAGGTATGGGTTCCTCCTTTGGCCCCTTATATTGCACAACCAATTCATCATTATAAGCATTCTTTTGGCAATAAGTCATAAGCCTTTGTTCAAGATAAAAACCTAACCTGTTGTTCTGAATAGCAAAGTTATCATTGAGTTCAGAAATTCTATCAACTAGAACATTGGTAGGAACCTTCTTTCTAAGGTTTTCGTTATAGGCAACATGATCCAAAGACTGTAAACGCATAATATCTTCCTGATTAAAAAGGATAGCCTCTATGGGTGGATGGCCAGCATCCACCCTATAGTGCGCAAAAACTTCCTTGGCTTCTTTCATAATAAATCTGAACTCATGTGCCAAAAAGATAGTAGCTGCTCGCTTAACAGAAGAATGTTCGATATTGGAAAACTCTAGGAAAATCCTTTGTATGCAAGGATGTATATGGATAAATTGTCTTTCAAGTTCAACTACGAGCAAGGATATAGCATCCGCAAGACTACTAGTTCTATGAAGAATAGACCGACCCATAGAGGGCAGGGCACCGGCACAAGTAAAGAAATTTTGAATAACTCCTTTTCCAATAACATTACCGCTACCAATCCGAAACTTTTTAGTGTGTAAAATAGTAGGATCTTCAAGAGGATCATCAAAAACATCAAAGTTTTCAATATTATTATACTTATCAACGATAACCTCCCCAGTTTCAGACATGACGGCAGCACAAAGAACGAACACACAAGAAGCAAACGAAAAGAGGTGAACGGAAAAAGAGGGCGAATAAAACGGCAAGGGTGAAGTGGGGGAGAGGAAAACGAGAGGCAAATGGCAAATAATGTAATGCGAGGGATAAGAGTTGTGACGGGTACCTTGTGTGTCTTGACTTGACTTGGCAACTGCGCCAGAAATGGCTAGTTGCTGGTAGATCGAATCTTGACTTGACTTGGCGTAAGACTCCCCGGCAACGGCGCCAGAAATCCTTCTTGCTACCTCTTGAGAACTGCATTGGTTTTTCCCTTGAAGAGGAAAGGGTGATGCAGCAAAGTAGCGTAAGTATTTCCCTCAGTTTTTGAGAACCAAGGTATCAATCTAGTAGGAGGTTACACGCAAGTCGCCTTATACCTGCACAAACAAATAAGAACCTTGCAACCAACGCGATAAAGGGGTTGTCAATCCCTTCACGGCCACTTGCAAAAGTGAGATCTGATAGAGATAATAAGATAAATATTTTTTGTAATTTTATGATATAGATTGAAAGTAAAGATTGCAAAGTAAAATAGATCGGAAACTGATATGATGGAAAATAGACCCGGAGCCATAGGTTTCACTAGTGGCTTCTCTCAAGATAGCATAAGTATTATGGTGGGTGAACAAATTATTGTCGAGAAATTGATAGAAAAGTGCATAGTTATGAGAATATCTAGGCATGATCTTGTATATAGGCATAACGTCCGCGACAAGTAGACCAAAACGATTCTGCATCTACTACTATTACTCCACACATCGACTGCTATCCAGCATGCATCTAGAGTATTAAGTTCATAAGAACAGAGTAACGCATTAGGCAAGATGACATGATGTAGAGGGATAAAGTCAAGCAATATGATATAAACCCCATCTTTTTATCCTCGATGGCAACAATACAATACGTGCCTTGCTTCCCCTGCTGTCACTGGGAAAGTACACCGCAAGATTGAACCAAAAGCTAAGCACTTCTCCCATTGCAAGAAAGATCAATCTCGTAGGCCAAACCAAACTGATAATTCGAAGAGACTTGCAAAGATAACCAATCATACATAAAAGAATTCAGAGGAGATTCAAATATTGTTCATAGATAAACTTGATCATAAACCCACAATTCATCGGATCTCAACAAACACACCGCAAAAAGGTTACATCGAATAGATCTCTAAGAAGATCGAGGAGAACTTTGTATTGAGATCCAAAGAGAGAGAAGAAGCCATCTAGCTAATAACTATGGACCCGAAGGTCTGTGGTAAACTACTCACACATCATCGGAGAGGCTATGGTGTTGATGTAGAAGCCCTTCGTGGTCGATTCCCCTTCCGGCGGAGCGCCGGAAAAGTCCCCAAGATGGGATCTCAGGGGTACAGAAGGTTGCGGCGGTGGAAATAGGGTTTCGTGGTGCTCCTGGATGTTTTCGGGGTGTATGGGTATATATAGGAGGAAGAAGTAGGTCGGTTGAGCTACGAGGGGCCCACGAGGGTGAGGGGCGCTCCTAGGGGGGCAAGCGCGCCTCCCTGCCTCGTGGCCTCCTCACCTCTTTCTTGACGTCCACTCCAAGTCCTCTGGATCACGTTTGTTCCAAAAATCACTCTCCCGATGGTTTCAGTCCGTTTGGATTCCGTTTGATATTCCTTTTCTATGAAACACTGAAATAGGCAAAAAACAGCAATTTGCACTGGGCCTTCGGTTAGTAGGTTAGTCCAAAAAATAATATAAAAGTGTATAATAAAGCCCATTAAACATCCAAAACAGATAATATAATAGCATGGAACAATCAAAAATTATAGATATGTTGGAGACGTATCACGGCCTCCGAAGAGGATGTTAGCCTCGGTAACAAAGATTTCATCGTGCCAGAGGAATCCGGCCCTTGAACAAGAACACTTCAAGCGATAGCTCATCGCCACAGCGAGGAGCCTGAAAAAGAAACAACAGCAGCTCCAAGCCGAACAGGATACGCTCAACGACAGATGGACCAAGGTCCTGGCCGCCAAAGAAGGATATGGCTTTGAGCGCCAAACAAAAAGTTACCCCGAACGCAGGCTCCTGCCACAATTCGACGACGAGGCCCTTGAGCCAATACCGTCAAAATACAATCATGCTGATCAACCGGACCGACCACCACGTGGATGGGGCAAAGCAGCTAATTACGCCGAATACCAGCCTATGCCCCCTCGCTGTAGAGGCATGGAGACAACGGCTCCGGGCTACACGTACGACCTACGTTAGGACCTGAACAATAGAGACGATCAGACCCGATCAATCTATGGATTAAGAGGACGCGCTCCAGCACGAGATGATGGCCATCAGGCCCGGCACGACAAACACAATCAAATCCGGGGTCAGCCCCGAACACAGATGTCATCCGAACTCCGTCGCGATGTCACCCGGTATAGAGGTGCCGATGAGGTAATGCAGCACCAGTTTCCAGAAGGGTTTAAACCCGTAAACATCGAGCCTTATGATGGCACGACAGATCCCGCTGTATGGATTGAAGATCTTCTTCTCCACATTCACATGGCTCGCGGAGATGATCTCTATGCCATCAAATACCTCCCCCTAAAGCTAAAAGAACCAGCACACCACTAGTTGAATAGCCTCCCAGAGAACTCCATTGGTAGTTGGGAGGACTTAGAGGACGCTTTTCCGGACAACTTTCAGGGCACTTCTGTCCGATCACCGGACGCTGATGACCTGAGTCACATAGACCAGCAACCCGGAGAGTCAGCCCACAAACTTTGGACTCGGTTCTTAATTAAAAAGAACCAATTTGTCGACTGACGCTCAAGCCTTAGCGGAATTTAAACACAACGTCCGTGACGAATGGCTCGCCCGACACCTCGGTCAGGAAAAGCCGAAGATTATGGCAGCTCTTACTGCACTTATGACCCGCTTCTGTGCAGGTGAAGATAGCTGGCTGGCTCGTAGAAGCAGCAGTACGAGCAACCCAGGCACCTCTGAGGCCAGGTATGGCAATGGAAGGCCACGACGCAACAAAAATAAGTGTCAAAACAACAACAAAGAAACCGAGGATACGATAGTAAATGCCGGATTCAGCGGCTCAAAACCCGGTAAACGCCGTTCAAAGGAAATAGAGACGGTCCAACAAAAACTGCTGGGTTTTTAAACATGCCGGTAAATTAAATGCCGAACATAAGGGGAAAGGACCTCAAAGCGAGGACGATGATGAGCCCCGCCCTCCGAACACAGGGGGACAGAAGAAGTTTCCCCCTGAGGTGAAAACTGTGAAAATGATATATGTCACCCACATCCCCAAGATGGAGCGCAAGCGCGCATTAAGTGACGTCTATGCCGTAGAGCCTGTCGCCCCAAAATTCAACCCATGGTCGGCTTGTCCAATCACCTTTGATCGCAGGAACCACCCAACCAGTATCCTTCACGGAGGTTCGGCGGCCCTGGTCCTCGATGCCATCATCGACGGATGCCATCTCACTAGAGTCCTCATGGACGGCGGCGGCAGTCTCAGTTTGATCTATCAGGACACTGTCCGTAAGATGGGTATCGACCTCTCAAGAATAAAGCCTGGTAACACTACCTTTAAAGGAGTGGTACCCGGCGTGGAGGCCCGCTGCACGGGCTCCTTAACACTGGAAGTAGTATTCGGCTCTCCAGATAAATTTCGAAGTGAAGAATGGATCTTCGATATTGTCCCATTAAGAACTTTTCATACTGGCGGAGTATTCACAGGGGGTACTGCCGACCTTGTACGATCCCCTTCGAATGGAAAAATAAAATTCAATGAGAATTTGGTTCACCCCACACGTACCCGTCATGGGCAACCTGCTTCCGCAGTGGTTATCATGCACTGCTTGGACGAACTGCTTTCGCCTGCTTTAATGCAGTCCCACACTATGCTTATTTGAAGCTCAAAATGCCCGGACCGCGCGACGTCATCACAGTAAATGGAAATATGGAGCGCTCCCTCCGTACTGAGGAGCACGCCGCAGCCCTAGCAGTCGAGGTACAGAGCGGCCTCATTAAGCCGAATAACTCATCGGTCATCAAGACACATGACACTGCTAAGCGAGTCCGATCTGCATTACAGAGCGATAGCTCGGTAGATCCGGAGCTCGAACAGCAGTTTATCCTCCGTCGATCGCCCTATAATGTTGCGGCATACGTACTATGCATACATAATTACGCACATCAAATACCTTGGGCATCACCGGACACACACCGCGGAAAAGGTCTATAGTACGGCTTGACCCTATTCGGACCTTAATATTTTTCCACTGTAGGTTCATTAGAAACCTACCCACTCTACGGTTGTACAAGGGCTCTTTTGTCGGTCCTTCTTTCTTGCAGACGACCATCGACCTCTCCTCTCAAAGGATTTCTCACCAAGGAGAAACAGCGCAGACGTGCGGCATGTCATCATTGGGATCTTCAAACCACTACTTTTAGGCCCTGTGTAAAACTTTCCCTTGTGTAAACTCTCAGCATGTAAAATAGCCGTGATTTATGGCATTCTCTATAATAACACGTCTCGACGTATTAATCAGGGTATAAAGGAAACAGTTGAGCACCACTTTTGTTTGATATTGATTTATTTCATATTGCCAACTGTATTCCGTCCTTACTTCAGATTGCCACACGTGCTTTAGTCCGGCCTTACCACCGAGGGCTGTATTCGGCTCCCCACGTTTTCAAGTCCGAATACCTATAGAGTACTCTTCGGCGTCCCGGATATGGCATTATATGCATCGGCTCCGAATCATGTCTTTCGTCTATAGTTAGGTTGATCGACTCCTGTGCTTACCATCTTACGTTCCGCTCGTTCGGCTAAGGTAATAAAGGGAGAACTACTGCGATTGTACTTCTGGTTCATCCGGTCAAGTACCTTAGTAGAGAAAGCCAAAAAATGACTGTCATGATAAGCGAGAGCTGGTCGGCGATTCGGCGACTTACTACAAATCGTTAGCGATTCACTCTGTGTTATACGAGGGGCTGGTCTTCATCCAGCCATGTGGAAAAGGCACCATAGTCCGGATTGCCTCACACGCACAAGGGGCTAGTACTTATCCCCACCGTCAAACTCCTATGGCTAAGTAAAAGTAATAAAGCCGCATAGTCTGATTGCCTGGTTCACCTCGCGGACACCTCCTTTACGGACCAAGACATTGGATAAAGTGTGGTCACGCATTAGGACAAACACCCCCGTAGCATCTACGTGGGGGCTGAAGCCGACGACTGGCAACTTTTATAAGTAAAACGGCCGCAAAGGAGGAAAAATCGCTTGAAACAAAAGGCGCAATACATAGATATATTACAAGCATGGGTTCATAACATAGTTTTTACAACCCGAATACATCTACTCAAATATGACGTCCTTAGAACATTGGCCCTCTACTATTCGGGCCCCTTCCAGGACGTCGTCGAAGTATCTCTCCGGCTTCCGATGATCTTTGCCTTCGGGCGGGCCTGCGGTCGCCACGTCGGTGGCCTTCATCTTTTCCCATTGCATCTTGACGCGGGCGAAGGCCATCCAGACACCTTCTATGCAGGCCGAGCGCTTCACAACATCAATCTGAGGCAGCGCGTCGATGAGCCGCTTCACCAAACCGAAGTAGCTACTGGGAATTGGTTCGGCCGGCCAAAGCTGGATTATAGATCCTTCATGGCCAAACCGACCACCCTATGCAGCTCCATCAGCTACTTCAGCTGGTCGTTCAGAGGCGTCGGGTGATCCAGCGCAAGAAATTGCGACCAGAACAACTTCTCGATGGAGTTCCCCTCCTGGGATCTAGAATTGTGCGGCATCGGCAGCACTCCTCGGAAGATCCGCAAACGTATCCGTAGAACTCCACACTCGAGTGAGCAAAGCATATCTTTGACCTCCAAAAATACTCTGCAAAAGAAAGGCCTTACCAGCCGCTATCTGCCTCGCCTGACGGATCTCTTTGCGGGCACTCCGGGACTCGACTCGCGTCTCTTTATCCTCTTGGGGAGCTTTGGCGAGTTCGGATGATTGGGCCGAAGTCTTCTCCTCTAAAGCCTCGCATTTGCTGATGGCATTCTTCAGCTCCTGCTCGACTTCGGTCACCCAAGCTTCATGTTGGCGGCGGGCAGCCTGCTCGGTCTTCAGTTCTGCAGCCGCTTTGTCAGCAGCTGCCTTGTTTGCCTTTGCCTCTTTCTTGGCTTGGTCAAGGGCGCCATTGAGGGTCTCGACCTCGGCTGCACCAACTATGCTCATAATCAAAGCATTAAATGAGTTAACCTCTCAACATATATGTCACTTTTGATATACAACTAAAGCTTCTAAACATTATACGCATACCTTACGTCTCATCGAACCGCTTGTTAATGCGGTCGATCTCTTCATGGGCCACCTGAAGCTTCCGATTGAGTTCGGAAACTTCCACGGCCTTAGCGGTCGCCACCAATAGGGAAGTCTGTTACAATAACAGAGCAGTATGTTAACTCTCCCGAATACTATGTGGGTCCTTTGTCTGGTTTCTTTCAAACCAGACAGAGCCTTAGGGGCTAATGTCTATACACAGGTATATTCCTCTATATGAAAATAAAATGTGTGTAGGACATTACGTCGCATACCTCAAAGCCTATCAGTAGGCTGGTGAAAGCTTCGTTCAATCCGCTTTTCATAGACCGAACCTTCTCCACCAGGGTGCGGTTCTCCTCCATGATGAAAGCACGTTGCAGTGCTTCCTTTAGACCTTTGGGCGCCTCCGGATTGGTGGAGGTCGCCGATGGAGCGGATGCTCCTCCCCCCTCTTTCAAAGGGTGCTGCTCACCCGATCCAGGAGCCGCATTGGCCTCCGGAATGGTGTCCGGCTGGGGCCTGGATTGTTGGGTGTCCCCACCGTCGGTTGTCATAGGGGTCGCCTACCCTAGGTCTTCGGCGACCGAGGTATTAACCTCGGGCGCTTTCTCGACAGCCTCGTCCGCCCCCCTCGGCCAGGAGAATTCCTTCGTGATAACACCTCGGTGTCATCCATGGTGATAGGCGAGGGGGCTCGTTGCGGCATCTCGCTCTCTGCCATCTCGGGCGGCAGAGAGTTCCCCTCCGATAACGGAGTGTTCGGGACCTCGCGTGGTGGGCTGAAAGGCACATAGCAAAATAACTTATATAATGGGAATAGGAAGGCCAAAGATAAACAGTGAGTATCTGAATACTTACGATTTGGCCAGGGGCTTCACCCTGGGAGGCGTTTTGGGGACTAGTTCGGCATCTGAGAACTGTCCTAGAGGATCACTTTCCCTCTCTTGGGCGACTCCCCCTTCGGGTCTTCGGAGGCCGCCCTCTTCTTCTTCCTTCCCTTATGAGGGGAGTCGCTTTCCACCACCTCCTCCTCTTCTTCTTACTCGTCTCCCTCGTGGGAGGAGAGGGCTTCAGTCTCTCCGGACACTGTGTCCGAAGGACCCTTGTGGCGGGTGTCGGTGTCAAAACCGGCGGATCTCGGGTAGGGGGTCCCGAACTGTGCGTCTAAGGTCGATGGTAACAGGAGACGGGGGACACGATGTTTACCCAGGTTCGGGCCCTCTCTATGGAGGTAATACCCTACTTCCTGCTTGATTGATCTTGATGAATATGAGTATTACAAGAGTTGATCTAGCACGAGATCGTAATGGCTAAACCCTAGAAGTCTATCCTATATAACTATGGTAATGTGTATATCCTTTCCGGACTAACCCCTCCGGTTTATATAGACACCGGGGGGATCTAGGGTTTACATAGAGTCGGTTACATAAGAAGGAATCTTCATAATCGGTCGCCAAGCTTGCCTTCCACGCCAAGTAGAGTCCAGTCCGGACACGGGTACAGTCTTCGGCCTTCATGTCTTCACAGCCCATCAGTCCGGCCCAATGGATAACAGGCCGGACGCCCAAGGACCCCTTAGTCCTGGACTCCCTCAGTAGCCCCTGAACCTGGCTTCAATGACGAGGAGTCCGGCGCGCAGATTGTCTTCGGCATTGCAAGGCGGGTTCCCTTCTATCCGAGCTTCAAGATAGTCTTTGGATGCGATGATAGTATCCGGACCTGTCACACACACCATACACAAATGCAGAGAGAATATATTTTTACATGAGTCTAATCTGCTGACAGCTTTTTTACATGACATCACGTCTGTCCGGTCATAATTTTGAACCGTTTTTGTCTGCTGCTCCACGTTTCGAGACGCGGTTGCCATTGGCACGTCTTGTCGAGATCGTGTCCCCTTATTACGGGATTCTCATCAATATGGGCGTGGGTGACCCAACCGTGCTGTTTGCACGGCCCTTGGGAATAGGCGAGTTGGGAGACGCTTGATATTCATGGCCTTTATAAGGGGATAAGGATTCCCTATCTTCACCCACACCTCGGCTCCTCCTCAGTCCTTCCATCCCTGAGCTCCAGCACCCAAGCTTTTAGCTTTTCCCTCGTCCGAGAAAGCACTCCAAAGATGTCCGGATCCAGAGCTGGGGGTAAGTGGATGGCCTCCTCCGTCAAGAAGAGGGATATCAAGGAGCTCCGGGAGGCCGAATATCTGGACAAGGAGATCGCTCACTGATAACCCACAAGTATAGGGGATCAATTGTAGCCTCTTTCGATAAGTAAGAGTGTCGAACCCAACGTGGAGCTAAAGGTAGAACAAATATTCCCTCAAGTTCTATCGACCACCGATACAACTCTATGCACGCTTGACGTTTGCTTTACCTAAAACGAGTATGAAACTAGAAGTACTTTGTAGGTGTTTTTGGATAGGCTTGCAAGAAAATAAAGAGCACGTAAATAAAAGCTAGGGGCTGTTTAGGTAAAGACACAACTAAATTAGTTTTAGTAGAGAGCTTTTTGTTACGAGAAAGTTATTTGTCCCTAGGCAATCGATAACTAGACCAGTAATCATTATTGCAATTTTATTTGAGGGAGAGGCATAAGCTAACATACTTTCTCTACTTGGATCATATGCACTTATGATTGGAACTCTAGCAAGCATCCGCAACTACTAAAGATCATTAAGGTAAAACCCAACCATGGCATTAAAGCATCAAGTCCCCTTTATCCCATACGCAAACAACCTACCTACTCGGGTCTGTGCTTCTGTCACTCACGCCACCCACCATAAGCAAATCATGAACATATTGCAAACCCTACAGTGGGAATCCCTCACGCTTGCGCGACACGGAGAGCACCATAGGACAGCACCAGTAATAAAACATGCAACTCAAACCAATCTTGATCATCAAATAGCCCATAGGACAAAACGGATCTACTCAAACATCATAGGATAGCCATACATCACTGGGAAATAATATATAGCGTTGAGCACCATGTTTAAGTAGATATTACAGCGGGTAAGAGAGAGGTTACACTGCTGCATAGAGGGGGGAAGAGTTGGTGATGATGGCGGTGAAGTTGTTGGTGAAGATTGCGGCGATGATGATGGCCAAGGCAGCGTTCCGGCGCCACCGGAAGAGAAGGGGAGAGGGGGCCCCTTCGTCTTCTTCTTCCTTGACCTCCTCCCGAGATGGGAGAAGGGTTTCCCCTCTGGTCCTTGGCCTCCATGCCGTGGGAGGGGCAAGAGCCCCTCCGAGATTGGATCTGTCTCTCTGTCTCTCTGTCTCTCTCTGTTTCTACGTTCTCCCCGCTGCCCTTTCACCGTTTCGTGTATATATGGAGATCCGTAACTCCGATTGGATTGAAACCTTCGCCGTGATTTTTTCCCAAAAATTAGCTTTCTTGCGGCCGAAAAAGGGCATCAACCGCCTTACAGGGGGTCCACGAGGATCAAGGGCGCCCCCAGGGGGGTGGGGCGCGCCCCCCTGCCTTGTGCCTCCCTCGGGCACCGTCTCGCGTGGATTTTTCTTCCCATATTCTCCGAATATTCCAAAAATAATCTCCGTCCGTTTTTATCCCGTTTGGACTCTGTTTGATATGGATATTCTGCGAAACAAAAACATGCAACAAAAAGGAACTGGCACTGGGCACTGGATCAATATGTTAGTCCCAAAAATAGTATAAAAAGTTGCCAAAAGTATATGAAGACCTGCTCGTCCTCGAGTAGGTAAATACGACGGAGACGTATCAGCATCCCCAAGCTTAATTCCTGCTCGTCCTCAAGTAGGTAAATGATAAAAAAGATAATTTTTGATGTGGAATGCTACCTAGCATAATCTTGATCATGTTACTAATCATGGCATGAATATTAAGACACGAGTGATTCAAAGCAATAGTCTATCGCTTGACATAAAACAATAATACTTCAAGACTACTAATAAAGCAATCATGTCTTTTCAAAATAACATAGCCAAAGAAAGTTATCCCTACAAAATCATATAGTCTGGCTATGCTCCATCTTCACCACACAAAATATTCAAATCATGCACAACCCCGATGACAAGCCAAGCAATTGTTTCATACTTTTGACGTTCTCAAACCTTTTCAACTTTCACGCAATACATGAGCGTGAGCCATGGACATAGCACCATAGGTGGAATAGAATGGTGGTTGTGGAGAAGACAAAAAGGAGAAGATAGTCTCACATTAACTAGGCGTATCAACGGGCTATGGAGATGCCCATCAATAGATATCAATGTGAGTGAGTAGGGATTGCCATACAACGGATGCACTAAGAGCTATAAGTGTATGAAAGCTCAGACTGAAAACTAAGTGGGTGTGCATCCAACTTGCTTGCTCATGAAGACCTCGGGCGTTTGAGGAAGCCCATCATCGGAATATACAAGCCAAGTCCTATAATGAAAATTCCCAGTAGTATATGAAAGTGATAACTCAAGAGACTCTCTATATGAAGAGCATGGTGCTACTCTGAAGCACAAGTGTGGTAAAAGGATAGTAGCATTGTCCCTTCTCTCTTTTTCTTTCATTTTTTTGGGCCTTCTCTCTTTTTTTGGCCTTTCTCTTTTTTTTTTACTTTTTTTTATTCTCCTTTTTTTTCATCCGGAGTCTCATCCCGACTTGTGGGGGAATCATAGTCTCCATCATCCTTTCCTCACTGGGACAATGCTCCAGTAATGATGATCATCACACTTTTATTTACTTACAACTCAATATTACAACTCGATACCAGAACAAAGATATGACTCTATATGGATGCCTCCGGCGGTGTACCGGGATGTGCAATGATCTAGCGTAGCAATGACATAAAAAACAGACAAGCCATGAAAACATAATGCTAGCTATCTTACGATCATGCAAAGCAATATGACAATAAATGCTCAAGTCATGTATATGATGATGATGAAAGTTGCATGGCAATATATCTCGAAATGGCTATGGAAATGTCATGATAGGTAGGTATGGTGGCTGTTTTGAGGAAGGTATATGGTGGGTTTATGGTACCGGCGAAAGTTGCGCGGTACTAGAGAGGCTAGCAATGGTGGAAGGGTGAGAGTGCGTATAATCCATGGACTCAACATTAGTCATAAAGAACTCACATACTTATTGCAAAAATCTATTAGTTATCGAAACAAAGTACTACGCGCATGCTCCTAGGGGGATACATTGGTAGGAAAAGACCATCGCTCGTCCCCGACCGCCACTCATAAGGAAGACAATCAATAAATACCTCATGCTCCGACTTCGTTACATAACGGTTCACCATACGTGCATGCTACGGGAATCACAAACCTCAACACAAGTATTTCTACTAATCCACAACTACCCACTAGCATGACTCTAATATCACCATCTTTATATCGCAAAACTATTGCAAGGAATCAAACATATCATATTTAGTGATCTACAAGTTTTATGTAGGATTTTATGACTAACCATGTGAATGACCAATTCCTGTCAACTCTCTAAATAGATATAAGTGAAGCAAGAGAGTTTAATTCTTTCTACAAAAGATATGCCCACACTCTAACAAATATAAGTGAAGCAAAAGAGCATTCTACAAATGGAGGTTTTCTATGTGAAGAGAAACAGGCAATCCAAACTTCAAATGATATAAGTGAAGCACATGAAGCATTCTATAAAGCCATACTCAAAAGATATAAGTGAAGTGCAAAGAGCATTCTATAAATCAACCAAGGACTATATCATACCAGCATGGTGCGTAAAAGAAAAATGAAAACTAAAGCAAAAGACGCTCCAAGATTTGCACATATCACATGAATGAAACGAATCCGAAAACATACTGATACTTGTTGAAGAAAGAGGGGATGCCTTCCGGGGCATCCCCAAGCTTAGTTGTTTGAGTCTCCTTGAATATTTACTTGGGGTGCCTTGGGCATCCCCAAGCTTGATCTCTTGCCTCTCCTCCTTATCCTCATATCGAAACATCCTCGATCTTCGAACACTTCATCCACACAAAACTTCAACAGAAAACTCGGTAAGATCCGTTAGTATAATAAAGCAAATCACTACTCTAAGTACTGTTGCAAACCAACTCATATTTTGTTTTTTGATTGTGTCTACTTTAGTATAACTTTTTCATGGCTTAATCCACTGATATAAATCAATAGTTTCATCAAAACAAGCAAACTATGCATCAAAAACAGAATCTGTCTAAAACAGAGCAGTCTGTAATAATATGAACATTCACCATACTTATGGTACTTGAACAATTCTGCAAAAAATAGGAAAAATAAAAACTTTATACAGAAAGACAGTGCAAAACGTTTCAGAACCATTCGACGTTCCAGTAAAAAATGAAAAATCGAGCAGTACAGCCAAAGTTTCTGTCCTGCACCGTACAAACCAACAAGCATTGTAAACATCCTAAAGGCAAACCTTGGCACATTATTTTTATAATAAAATGGAATTGTACAAGGGGATAATTATTTTTGTTGAAAAGTTTCTGTAATCAAGATTCACAAAGTTTCCGTGAGCATGAACAAAGTTCAAGGCTAGCTCCCACTTCAACAATGCTTGTCTCTCTCACTTTCACTTTCCTTTTTGAAAAAAGTTTTGGGTTCCCCTCTTCATCTTTTTGTTTTTAAACTATATAAAAGCACTCAACAGAAATAAATGACTCTCTAAAACTTCCGGGTTGTCTCCCTGGCAGCGCTTTCTTTAAAGCCATTAAGCTAGGCATATAGTGCTCAAGTAATGGATCCACCCGGATCCCAAGGTATATCAAAGCCAATTTTAATTAACAATGATTTAGCATTTAGTAGTGAGCACAAGGTAACATATATCATGCAACAATGAAGTCTAACTCTCTTCCTATGCATCGGCATGTCATAAAAGAACAATTCATGCACACAAAGTAAAGGCCAATGCATAGTATAAACAGTTTCTTGCAATTTTATCGTGTTGGAAACATAGAGAGGTGGAGATATAGTTCCTCTCTCATAATAATTGCAAGTAGGAGCAGAAAGCACATGCATATTATATTCATCAAAATCATCATGTGCAACGGTATACGGCAACCCATCAATATAGTCCTTAATAAGGGTAAACTTCTCCGATATAGTGTAGTTGGGAGTATTCAAAAAGATAATAGGACTATCATGCGTGGGTGCAATAGCAACAATTTCATGTTTAACATAAGGAACTATAGCAAGTTCATCTCCATAAGCATAATTCATATTGGCATCTTGGCCATAAGCATAGCAAGCATCATCAAAAAGGGATATTTCAAGAGAATCAACGGGGTCATAATAGTTATCATAGCAATCATCCTTCGGTAAGCACGAAGGGAAATTAAACAATGTATGAGTTGAAGAGTTACTCTCATTAGAAGGTGGGCACGGGTAGCTAATCCGCTCTTCCTCCTTTTGTTCTTCGCTCTCCTCATCATCTTTTTCATCCAATGAGCTCACAATGTCGTTAATTTCTTCTTCCATAGGCTCCTGCAAAATATTAGTCTCTTCCTGGACAACGGAGACTTTCTCAATAAATGCATCAATATCGGCATTGTATTCATAATTCTCATAGCAATATTTAAGGATAGCTAAATTTTCAGGTCTATAAACAGCATCATAAAGATTTTGAAACTCTTTGAACATAGATTCAATTTCATAAGCACCCATAAAAGCAACAAATTCTTCTATTTGTTCCACATCATAGTAATCATATATACCTCTAGCATAAGAAGCCAAGGTTTCATTATCATTAAATTTGCATGAAAAGGGAAGGTGTGGAGCCTTCATCCTAGAGCAACAAGTATAATCATATCTCAAGCATAGTTGCCTAGCATACCACTTTAACATATAAATTTGATCCCATAATAGTTTCCCTTTTTGAGTCAAGCGATAATCCCTAAAGTATTCACGTTGATCCAACGTGTCTCTCATTACCAGATTGAATGGGGTTTTCTCTGGATTATCAAAGTAGTACATAATATCTGTCACATAACGAGCATCGAGGGTTTTAGGAGGTTCCCCATCTCCATGAGCAGCAAGTACACCTAATTGTTTTGGTAGTTCGTGTTCTATATCCATAACTAAAGATAGAGATCAACTAAGAACAGCAAAATAAAAATTACTTAGTGATAAAGCAAACAAGCACACACGAGAATATTCACCCCACGCTATTGCTCCCCGGCAACGGCACCAGAAAAAGGTCTTGATAACCCACAAGTATAGGGGATCAATTGTAGCCTCTTTCGATAAGTAAGAGTGTCAAACCCAACGAGGAGCTAAAGGTAGAACAAATATTCCCTCAAGTTCTGTCGACCACCGATACAACTCTACGCACGCTTGACGTTTGCTTTACCTAAAACGAGTATGAAACTAGAAGTACTTTGTAGGTGTTTTTGGATAGGCTTGCAAGAAAATAAAGAGCACGCAAATAAAAGCTAGGAGCTGTTTAGGTAAAGACACAACTAAATTAGTTTTAGTAGAGAGCTTTTTGTTACGAGAAAGTTATTTGTCCCTAGGCAATCGATAACTAGACTGGTAATCATTATTGCAATTTTATTTGAGGGAGAGGCATAAGCTAACATACTTTCTCTACTTGGATCATATGCACTTATGATTGGAACTCTAGCAAGCATCCGCAACTACTAAAGATCATTAAGGTAAAACCCAACCATAGCATTAAAGCATCAAGTCCCCTTTATCCCATACGCAAACAACCTACTTACTCGGGAATGTGCTTCTGTCACTCACGCCACCCACCATAAGCAAATCATGAACATATTGCAAACCCTACAGCGGGAATCCCTCACGCTTGCGCAACACGGAGAGCACCATAGGATAGCACCAATAATAAAACATGCAACTCAAACCAATCTTGATCATCAAATAGCCCATAGGACAAAACGGATCTACTCAAACATCATAGGATAGCCATACATCATTGGGAAATAATATATAGCGTTGAGCACCATGTTTAAGTAGAGATTACAGCGGGTAAGAGAGAGGTTACACCGCTGCATAGAGGGGGGAAGAGTTGGTGATGATGGCGGTGAAGTTGTTGGTGAAGATTGCGGTGATGGTGATGGCCACGGCAGCGTTCCGGCGCCACCGGAAGGGAAGGGGAGAGGGGGCCCCTTCATCTTCTTCTTCCTTGACCTCCTCCCTAGATGGGAGAAGGGTTTCCCCTCTGGTCCTTGGCCTCCATGGCATGGGAGGGGCGAGAGCCCCTCCGAGATTGGATCTGTCTCTCTGTCTCTCTCTGTTTCTGCGTTCTCCCCGCTGCCCTTTCACCGTTTCGTGTATATATCGAGATCCGTAACTCCGATTGGATTGAAACCTTCGCCGTGATTTTTTCCCAAAAATTAGCTTTCTTGCGGCCGAAGAAGGGAATCAACCGCCTTATAGGGGGCCCATGAGGGTCAGGGGCGCGCCCCCTGCCTCGTGCCTCCCTCGGGCACCGTCTCGCGTGGATTTTTCTTCGCATATTCTCCGAATATTCCAAAAATAATCTCCGTCCGTTTTATCCCATTTGGACTCCGTTTGATATGGATATTCTGTGAAACAAAAACATGCAACAAACAGGAACTGGCACTGGGCACTGGATGAATATGTTAGTCTCAAAAATAGTATAAAAAGTTGCCAGAAGTATATGAAAGTTGTATAATATTGGCATGGAACAATCAAAAATTATAGATACGACGGAGACGTATCATTCACCGACTCCCTGCCAAGGGATAGATCGTCCCTACTCTAGAGCCCCACGAGAGGGTTGTGTTTCTTGCACATTTCGTCTGTGGGCTGGGCTTCCCTCTTCACCCCTTCGTCCATGGACTGATGTTTTACTACGGGCTAGACTTCCATGACCTGGCCCCCAACTTCATCGTCAACATCACGGCATTCATTGTCATGTGCGAGGCCTTTCTCCGCATCCCATCTCATTTCGGCCTATGGCGGAAGACCTTCAATGTGAAGCCGAAGGTGGTGAGCGGCCAACAAGCAGAGTGCGGAGGCGCCATGGTGGGTAAGATGCCCAACGTTACCTGGCCCGAAGGCTCATTCACAGAGACGGTGAAAGGGTGGCAATCGGGGTGGTTCTATATCACCGAGCCACGTGACGCCAACTGGGTGGCGGCCCCCGAATTCCGATCTGGAATCCCGATGCGGCTCACCTCCTGGCAAGAGAGGGGCCTAACCTGGGGTCCCTTGGAAGAGCTGACTGGGCTCCAGACGTTCGTCTAGAACATGATAGATAGGAAGATCAAGCTCGTCAACGTGGTCCAGGTCATGCTCATTCGTCGGGTCCTTCCGTGCCAACGCCGGACTTGCTATCTGTGGGAGTACGATCCGGCCAAGCACCAGACGCTACTAGAGTTCTTCGGCATGACGCACGAAGAAATCTGGAAAGTGCTCTTCAAGGCCAGCGAGACGCCACCGCCCATGACCGAAGATCGCGGGCTTAGCTTAAAACGCCAGGCTAACCCGGTAAGTTCTTTTAATGTTTTCAAGGCGTACCCTTTACTAGCATATTTTGAGAAAAAGCCTAAGCTTTCCTACCCATGTTTTCAGGCCTAGATCAAGGTAGCAGAGGGGATTAACTGTCCGGCTCCGCTGCCTGAAGACCAAGAATTCCCATTACTGACGAAAATGCTCTTTCCAGCACCTTATGAGGTGCCAGAGAAGACGGCCAAGAAAGCGGCCAAAGGGGCCAAGAAGGGCCCTCGCCAAAAAGGCGCTCCGGACGTGATGTCCGAAGACGAGACTTCCTCTTCGTCCGCTGACGACGATGATGAAGAGGAAGAAGAAAACGACTCTCCACATGAAGTGGGGAGGAAGAAGAGAGCGGCCCCCACAAATCCGGAGGCGAAAGCGCCTAAGAGGGTTAGAGGCTCCCTCACGGATAACTCCGTGTGGGATGTTGATAGCAGTCTGGAGCGACCTCACCGGACCAAGCCTCGGGCCGCCTCGTAAGTACCAGATCCGAAAACGTCTGGCCTTCCCGGTTTGTAATATTGATATACCTTAAACCTTGTTATTGCAGTCCGGCACGCGATGGCTCCCCGCGGTCCTTTACAGAGGGATCGCTAGACTCAAAGGAGATGGCTAGCATGTCTCCGCCACCTGCTCATTCCATCTCTCCCAAGGGTGACGACGAGGTGGTGTCGCAAAATACCTTCCCCGACCGGGGGGGGGGCTTTCGGAGATCGTCGGGGTGGCGCCCCAGGACGATTCTTCAGTTGCCGGACACATGGGGGAAAGAGCCCCTATGGGGACTGGTGACGGGGGCCGAGTTCCCTTCAGACCTGAGCCGGATACCATTTTGAAGATGTACGCGGCCCCGGAGTCCAACGAACGGCATTCCCCAAAAGGAGGGAATGTGCCTGTTCCGCCGGTGACCTCTGTCCAACCAGAGGCACCGGATAATCTGCTGGAGGCGCTACGAGGAGCCTCTATTGTGGATGAACACCGTGCCCTTATGGGCACGGTAATAGAGAAGGTTCAGTTCGTCAAAAGCGAACTGACCGAAGCCTGTACTAGCCTTCTATCGGGCTTTGAGGTAAGTAATGTGGTTGTAGGAAGAATATCACAATATAGACAGTAGCCCCTGATGCTCTGTTTGGTGTTCGGGAAGAAAAAGCCGAACAGAGGATCAAGAAGAAATATCGCAGGAGTCTAACATAAGTTATCTATGTGAATAAGCAGGTATCGCTGCAGGCTGCCACTGCTCATGCTGCGGAGGTCTCCAGACTGCAGCGGAAACTGGAGCGGGCCGAGGAGGAGCTCGGCCTCGTGAAGAAGCAGCTGGAGGATAGCCAAGGTACGCAGTAACCTGTGGGTACATTTTAAGAAAAAATGAATAGTCCGTCCGGACTAAGGTGTCATAAACTTTATTAGGGGCCACGACCGAGGTGGCAGCCCTCAAGAAGGCATTAGCCGAGGCCGAGGACAAAGCGGCAAAGGAACGCGCCGCGCGCGAGAAGCACGAGGCCCGGGTTGGCGAGGCGCAGCAACAGCTCCAGGGCGCGATCGAGAGATTTGAGTCCTTGGAGCACGATTGTAAGGCGCAAGAGTCCGAATTGGCGATGGCCCGTCAGAGCGCACAGGATGCACAAGCCGAAGCCCAGAACGCCCTCCAGGAAATTCAGGCTGCCAAGAAGATTGCGGCGGGTAAGTCTTTCACCATGCAAAGCAAGTATGTAGAAGAAACGTTCCTTCTACTTATCCGAATTTGCGTTTTCCAGGGGCGTTTACGGATCTGCCGTGCAGTATATCAGATGCTGCCGAGCATTATAGAGCCGAAGAAGGGATGTCTACGGAGAAGCTATTCTGGTCCCAATATCCGGGACCCGAACATCTGGTGCCCTTCAGCGACCAGCTAAAGCAGTTGGTCGAGCTGCACAGGTCGGCAGAGCTAGCCATGAAGGACCTGATAGTCCAGCTGTGGCCTGCCGAGCCTATACCTAGCAGCTACTTCGGACTTGTTAAGTGGCTTGTAAGTGCCTGTTCGCGGCTCGAAGCCGTGAAGCGGTCGGTCTGTATTGAAGGTGCGCGTATGGCATTTGCTCGCGTCAAGACGCATTGGGCAAAGCTGGATGCCAAGAAGCTGATGACCGAGGGGCCGCCGGAGGGCAAGGAGCATCATCGACCCGAGCTCTATTTTGATGGTGTCCTGGAGGGGTCCCTCCTTGTGGCGGAGCAATGTTGGAAGGATGTCATATTCCCATGAGAACATTTGTATTATCCTGTCCTGTAATATGGAACAATGATGTTATGTATTATAATGCTTGCGATTTATATTTTACCTCATGTGCGGCCGTTTATGAAATCTAAGGGTTGACCAGTCGTCGGCTTCTACCCCCACGTAGATAGTATGGGGGTGTTCGGGATAAATCTAAACAATCTTTACTCCACATTCTGGTCCTTAAAGAAGGTGTTTAGCGCAACGAACAAGGCAATCAGACTATGCGGCCTTTACCGCCCTCACTTAGCCATAGGAGTTTGACAATTAAGAAAGTTGGCGAAGCCCCTGGTATTCGGAAGGCCGAACTAGGGGCATTGTACACGCCAATTGGAGGAACCGATTCTTCGCGAGAAGCGGAAAAAATCTCTAACGATTTGGAACCTCTCGAACAGCTGACCAGCTCTCGCCGCATCATGACAGTCAGTTTTCGGCTTTCTCTACTGAGGTGCTCGTCCGGAAGAACCGGGACACAATCGCAGTAGTTCTCCCTTTACTACCCTAGCCGATATAGCAGAACGCAAGGTAGTAAGCACAGGAGCCGGGCAACCCAACTATTGACCAAAGACATGATTCGGAGCCGATGCATATAATGCTATAAGTTCGGGGTGCCGAACTATACTGGAAAAGTGTTCGGACTTTCATTGCCGTAATGTGGGGTGTAATTAAGCCCCTGGCGTAGTAATACGTACCATGATGTACGTGTGCAATAAGTAATATATACAAGGGTAAGGAACAGGAAAATTAAGTAATAAGCTGACGCCACCATTTATTCACCATTGTGATGTAATTAGTACGTCAGGGCGTACTTTGTGTAAGTAATGCGATAAGCAAGTAAAGCTATTTAACATGCCGCGACCAAGAGCGAGCTGTGTGCGGGCAAGTTAAACAAGTATGGCAACGTTTATTAGAGACCACCTGGGGATTCCGTTGTATGCCAGAGCTCATTGTCTCCTTGGTGTGTTCCGCAAGCGGGTCGTCCGCATAGACCTTGAAAAGATAAAAAACCCGTAATAAAAAAGAAAAAGTAAAGGCGTGCGAATCCCAGGGTCGGTCAAGCCGCACTGTGGATCGCGAGCGAGTTATGCCTCCGTCAGTACCCATTGGGTTTTGAGTGCGTACTTATGTACGCGCGGTACGGATGCCATTTCCTCATCGGGGTTGGGACGGAGGCCGAATTTACTAATTCAGCTCTTGACGAACCGAGCTGCCCTGATGCAGTGTAGTCCGGACCTTCTTAACGATGTCCAGGGGCTCGGCGGCCGGATTATAGTGCCGCTTGAGAAGGCCGCTCTGTACTTCTGCTGCTAGGGCTGCGGTATGCTCCTCTGTGCGGAGGGAACGTTCCGTGTTTCCATTTACTGTAATGATGCCTCGTGGATCGGGCAACATGAGCTTGACATAAGCATAATGTGGCACCGTGTTGAATCTAGCAAACGCGGTTCGTCCGAGCAGTGCGTGGTAGCCGCTGCGGAAGGGGACGATATCGAAGATTAGCTCTTCGCTTCGGAAGTTGTCCGTGGAACCGAAGACCACCTCCAGCGTGATTGAGCCCGTACAACGAGCCTCTACGCCTGGTCTCCTTTAAAGGTAGTTATCGTCGGCTTGATTCGTGAGGGATTAATGCCCATTTTGTGTACTATATCCTGATAGAGCAGGTTGAGGCTGCTACCACCGTCCATTAGGACTCGTGTCATGTGAAATCCGTTGATGATTGGGTCGAGTACCAATGCGGCCGAACCTCCATGACGGATGCTAGTTGGATGATCATGACTATCAAAGGTGATCGGGAATGACGACCATGGGTTGAATTTTGGGGCGACTGGCTCTACCGCATAGACGTCCCTGAGTGCGCGCTTGCGCTCCCTTTTGGGGATGTGTGTAGCATATATCGTGTTCACCGTTTTGACTTGAGGCAGGAATTTCTTCTGCCCCCACAGTGTTCGGCTGCCGAGGCTCCTCGTCATCGTCCTCGCTCTGCAATTCCCTTTCCTTGTGTCCGCTATTTACTTTGTTGGCTTGCTTAAAGACTCGGCAATCTCTGTTAGTATGGTTGGCCGGTTTGTCTGGGGTGCCATGTATCTGGCACGGACGATCGAGTATGCAGTCCAAGCTGGATGGTCCTCCGCCGTTCCTTTTATAGGGCTTCTTTTGCTGGCCGGACTTGGAGCCACTGAATCCGGCGTGAACTGTAGTGTCATCGGTGTTATCGCCATTGCTTCGGCGTTTGTGTGTGTTGCGCCGGAGCTTGCCGGTGCTGATTTTGGCCTCGGAGGGGCCTGCTTCATTGGCTGTGTTTGTACTATGAGCCAGCCAACTATCCTCTCCCGCGCAAAAGCGGGTCATAAGTGCCGTGAGGGCTTCCATGGACCTCGGCTTTTCTTGGCCGAGGTGGCGGGCTAGCCATTCGTCACGAATGCTGTGTTTAAAGGCCGCTAGGGCTTCGGCATCCGGACAATCAATGATCTGGTTCTTTTTGGTTAGGAATCTAGTCCAGAATTTTCTGGCTGGTTCTCCAGGTTGTTGAACTATGTAGCTTAAGTCATCGGCATCGGGTGGCCGGACATATGTACCTTGGAAGTTGTCAAGGCAGGCTTCTTCCAGGTCCTCCCAGCTGCCAATGGAATTTTCAGGTAGGCTATATAGCCAGTGTCAAGCTGGCCCTTAGAGCTTTACTGGGAGGTATTTGATGGCGTGGTGGTCGTCTCTACGGGCCATGTGGATGTGGAGAATAAAGTCCTCAATCCATACTGCGGGATCAGTTGTTCCGTCGTATGATTCAATATTGACGGGCTTGAACCCCTCGGGGAATTCGTGATCCAGCACCTCATCTGCAAAGCAGAGAGGGTGTGCGGCGCCTCTATATCGGGCTGCATCACGGCACACCTCCGATGAAGTCCGTCTGTGGTTATCGGCCCGGGTGTGACTAGGTTTGTCATGTCCGAATAGGTAGCCGTCATCCCGAGTCGGGAAGCGTCCTCGCGATCCGTAGATTGATCTGGTGTGTCCAGCTCTACTGTCCAGGTCCTGCCGAAGTTCGTATGTATGGTCCCGAGCTGTTCTGTCTCTGTTTTTGCGAGGCGGTGGGGCGGGCTGTTGTTCGGCATGAGTTGCCGTTTTATCCCGACCGCGAGGTGGTCGGTCCACTACACTATCCCGACCGCGCGGTGGTCGGTCCGCATTGCGTGAGGGAGGTATGGGATCTGGTGCCTCCTCATCAAACTGAGGTAGCAGTCTGCGCTATGGGTAACTCTTGGCTGGGCGTTTGAGGCAGTATTCTTCGGCTGCCAGGACATCAGTCCACCTGTCAATGAGCAGGTCTTGATTAGCTTGGAGCTGCTGCTTCTTCTTCTTCAGGCTTCTTGCAGTGGCTATGAGCTGGCGCTTGAAGCGCTCCTGCTCGATGGGTGCCTCAGGCACGATGAAGTCCTCATTGCCGAGGCTCTCATCATCCTCGGAGACTGGACGAAAACTATCATCATCTGGGTCATTGGGCATGGCCTGTTTATCAGGGTTATCTTGCCCGTTTTCTTGTTCCTCCTGTTCGGATGCAGCCCCGACAGGGTCTTCATTGTTTTCGGCGTCGCCCGGAGTACTATTTTCTCTGGTGCCAGTGTTGCCGTCTTTTGAGCGACGAGGCTTAGAACGGAGTTTAGGGCGCCGGCGCTTGGACTGTGTCTCAGAAGGTTTATTCGCAACTGGGTCTTCTTTGTCGTCGTCACTAGCTTTCTTAGGTGTGTCAAACGTGTACACATCGTACGAAGAGGTGGCCGTCCAATGTCCAGTGAATGGAGCGTCTTGGCCTTGCTCCTTGTCGGCATCGTCGTCCATACCGTCGATGTCTTCGGAGTCATAATCAAGCACGTCAGTTAAGTCATCGACAGTGGCTATGAAGTGGGTGGCGGGTGGGAAGCAAAATTCCCCATCATCAGCCTCTAACTCGAACCGAACATAGTTCGGCTGCGAGTCCTTCTCCAAGGAAAAGTTCTTTAAAGAGTTCGGCTGCGAGTCCTTCTCCAAGGAAAAATTCTCCACGGATATCCGCGACGTAGTTCAAGCTTCCAAATCTGACCTGATGGCCAGGGGCGTTGCTATCGACCTGCTCCAGATGGCCAAGCCAGTTGGCCCGCAGTACGAAGCCACCGAACACAAAAAATATGTCCGGGGAGGAAGGTTCCTCCTTGGACAGCGTCATTATCGACGATTGGAGGGGCCATCGAACCTTTCGTCGACGGCACAGTGGAACTCTCAATGAAAGCACCAATGTCGGTGTCAAAACCGGCGGATCTTGGGTAGGGGGTCCCGAACTGTGCGTCTAAGGTCGATGGTAACAGGAGACGGGGGACACGATGTTTACCCAGGTTCAGGCCCTCTCTATGGAGGTAATACCCTACTTCCTGCTTGATTGATCTTGATGAATATGAGTATTACAAGAGTTGGTCTACCACGAGATCGTAATGGATAAACCCTAGAAGTCTAGCCTATATAACTATGGTAATGTGTATATCCTTTCCGGACTAACCCCTCTGGTTTATATAGACACCGGGGGGATCTAGGGTTTACATAGAGTCGGTTACATAAGAAGGAATCTTCATAATCGGTCGCCAAGCTTGCCTTCCACGCGAAGTAGAATCCAATCCGGACACGGATACAGTCTTCGGCCTTCATGTCTTCACAGCCCATCAGTCCGGCCCAATGGATAATAGGCCGGACACCCGAGGACCCCTTAGTCCAGGACTCCCTTAGCAGGGGCCGCCCTTGGCCTCCTTGCCCTTCTTCTTCTTGGCCTTCTTCTCCAGAGCCTGACGGCGCCTGGACCAACATCTCCGTTACCTGGTGCGTGGCCGGGTTCTCCGGCAGCGGCGCCGGACAGTTGATCCGCTCCGCCTTGGCCGTCCAGCCCTGTACGGAAGACAAGTGATATAATCTTCACTATACTTGAAGTATTGACCGGGTAGGTCTTCGGAAAGACTATGCTTGCCGTTGAGGCCGGGTTCTCGATGTCGAGTCCGATGTCCTCGGTCTTCATCGGCAAACTCTTCTGGGCCTTGAAAAGTTGCTTCCATATATCTTTGTGTGTGGTGCCGAAGAAGCGCTTCAAGGTACGTGGTTCTTCCGGATTGAACTCCCACATGGGGGAGGCCCGGAGTTGGCAGGGAAGGACACGGTGGAAGAGCATCACTTGAATCACGTTTCTGAGACTAGTGTTTTTACCCAACACGTTGGAGATGCGCTTCTGCAGCATCATCACCTTCGGTTGGGACCCCCAATCAAGGCCCTTGGCGGTCCATGAGGTGAGTCTCGTGGGGGGTCCAGATCTGAAGTCAGTCGTGGCCGCCCACTTGGCGTCGCGGGGTTCAGTGATGTAGAACCACTCTTGCTGCCACACCTTGACAGTCTCGACAAATGCCCCTTTTGTACCAGAACGCGTTGGGGAGCTTGCTTACTATAGCCCCGCCGTAGTCCGCGTGTTGACCGTCGAACGCCTTCGGCTTCAAATTTAAGACCTTGAGCCATAGACTGAAGTGTGGGGGAGGCGGAGTAGAGCCTCACACACGACGATGAATGCTGATATGTGGAGGAAGGAATTCGGGGCTAGATCATGGAAATCTAGCCCGTAATAGAACATGAGGCCTCGGACAAAAGGGTGGAGGGGAAACCCTAGCCCTCGGAGGAAATGGGGAATGAATACGACCCTCTCGCCGGGCTACGGAGTGGGGATGCCTGATCCTTGTCACGGAGCCTATGCGCGATATCCGCGGACAGATATCCCGCGCTCCGGAGCTCCTTGATGTCCTTCTCGGTGACGGAGGAGGCCTCCCACTTGCCCTTGGAACCGGATCGGGTCATGGCTAGGGAGGGTGGTGGCGGTGGGAAAGATTGATGTTTCGGGCACTGGAGCTCAGAGATGGGAAGGCAGGAGCAAGAAGAAGGCGTGGGAAAAAAGGAAGGGATCTTTATCCTCTTATAGGCGGTGAAACACCAAACGCCCCCCTCTCAAGCCTTAAAACACGCCTATTCCCAAAGAGATCGTGCGAAAGGCACGGTTGGATTACCCAAAATCGTATTGATGAGAATCCCGCAATGGGCGTGAAAATGTAGGATAAGCCTCGAAACGCGAAATGGGGGGGTGTGAAAAATGGTTTGAAATGTTAAAGAGCCAAGTGACGCTTCACCGAAAAAGTTGTCAGTAAAAGACACTGTTTTATTTTGACATCTTGCCTTCGTGGCTAAGGATTGTATTAATTTTGCAGAACTGGATACATTTCCTTTGTGCAGGGAGCTATCCTAAAATATTCAGGAGATGGAACCCGCCTTGTAATGCCGAAGACAATCCGCGTGCCGAACACATCGTCATCGAAGACTGGTTCAGGGGCTACTGAGGGAGTCCTGGATTAGGGGGTCCTCGGGTGTCCGGACTATTTGATATGGGCCAGACTGATGGGCCGTGAAGATAAAAGCAAGAAGACTTCCCCCCGTGTCCGGGTAGGACTCCTATATGCGTCAATGGCAAGTTTGGTGTCCGGATATGTTATTTCCTTCCCCCACAAACCGACTCTGTACAACCCTAGGCCCCTCTGTGTGTATATAAACCGGAGGGGTTAGTCCATAGAGGCTATCAGAATTCTCATAGGGTAGACAGCTAGGGTTTAGCCATTATGATCTCGAGGTAGATCAACTCTTGTAACCCCTATATTCATTGAATACAATAAAGCAGGACGTAGGGTTTTACCTCCTTTAAGAGGGCCCGGACCTGGGTAAGCATTGTGTCCCCATCGTCCCTCGTTACCATTGATCCTCAGACGCACAGTTTGGGACCCCCTACTCGAGATCTGCCAGTTTTGACACCGTCAGCAGGAGCTGTCTCTGAGTAGTCGAAGCAGTATCACCTTTGCAGATTATCATCCAGAGGTTTGTTATCACAAGGATCCACTTCATAGTGAATGCGGTTGAGCACCTGGGATCCATGTCCCTGCAGCTGGCATTAGAAATCTATAGAAGATAGATTTACACTGGACTAGACATCCCACCCCCCTCAGCCCCCGCGTCGCTCCCGCAGGGCGACTCGGGCGGCTCAAACCCTAGCCGCCGCCGGGACTCCTCCCCCATTCTCCTCTTCCTCGGCACCGCTGGAGGTGGTCGCTGGAACGCCGCGCGACCGCTGGGGATGGTGACGGCGAGGATCTGGTCGCTCCGCCCCTGTGGAGGACCTCGGAGCAGAGGTGGCGACCTCTGGTGGTGGAGCTGCGCTGCCCTCAGCTAGCGGCGCCAGCGGGTGCTGCCCGTCCACCTCGGCCATGCGGGCGGCGGGGTGACGGCCGACGACGGCTATGGTGCGCGGTTGCCTCGAGGGCACCCGCATCAGATCTGATGGCGCTTTCCTCTTCATCCTCAAGTCGCCCTTGCCCCAGATCCGTCCTTCGGTGGTCTCCGGGGGCCGTAGCCGTGCCTTATCTTGAGGTGGAGGTGGGAGGAGGGACCGGAGAAATCCGTGGCCGGCTCTGTCCGCCGCCGGCGGCGACGCCCAAGGGCGCCGTCCCCTACATGTAGGCACTGGTTAATTCCCCCTTTTCCACCCTCATCTTCCTCCCATATTGCTCATGTACCGGGTGAAAACCCAAATCTCTCTGGGTTGGGCGGCAGCGACGCTGTGGGCGTCGTCACCTTCAAGGAGGTGTCGTCTTTGGTGAGCTTTGGGGGGAGCGCGCTTGTGCTGGACGGGGGTTGTTGGCGGTGAGGTCGGCAACTTCGTGCTGGTGCTGGCGGCGAGGCCGCACAAGTTCTCATCTTTTGTGGATGCCCATGGTTACCGGTGTTGTCTTCGGCCATTCGGGCAGGGGATAGGGTTCCCCTCCCAGGGTTGTCAGTGCTCGCCAATGGTGGCATGAGCTCGGTTCTTATCTCCATGAACTTGGTGTCGTGCCCCAGCTCCGTTGTGGATGCTTTCCTTCCTTTACTGCTTGGCCATCAGCAGCCTTGTCGTGTAGTTTGCTTCTCCTCGTGTGCAGCTCTCATGTAGTGTCGATGCTCCCCTTGGCTAAGATCGCTGTTGTTTGGTGGTGGTGTACTGATGTGGCCTTCCGGCTGGCAATGGCACCGATTTCACTTTAGCCCTCGGGTGGGCGTCTCCACCTTTCGACGGATCGGCACCCTTCGTGCCAGGGCGAGGGGGCAGGGAGCCCCTTTCGGAGGTGGAGGAGGTTGACATCGACGACCAGAGCTCATGGATCTGACAAAGGCGCTCCGCCAGCCACTGGATGATTCTTCCCCAAGCTTTGCTGGTGTCCTGCGTGGTGCTCTGCTCGCTATGGAGGGCTTCTTCAACTTCTAGCTGTATTAATGCTTTAGTTTTCATATCTTGGCTAGTAGTTTGTGGTAGCCTGTTAGCTATTTACACAGCACCTTGTATCGTCTCGCTGTTTCTTTTCCTTTTACTCTGCTGCTCGTTGTAATCCTGGCCGGTTGATGGCTTTGTTAATTCAAAACCGGGCTCTTCTTGAGCCTTCGTTCTAAAAAAATTTATGTAGAATATAAATTAAGGTGCGTGTTTCCTTCAAAAAAAAATCTCAAACTGAATTTGTAGCACGAAGGAGAACTTACCAGAGAGGGCGGAGGCGAAGTTCTTCTCTGGAGCCTCTCGAATCCCTTACGATTTGATCTCCGCGACTTCACAGCACAGCAAACTTCGACCTATAAGAACTGGGTTGGCAGCAGCAGAGCCAGAGCACAGTGTCGCCGCGCCGCCCGAGTATTTGCAGGTCAAAGCTACAGCAGATCGATCAGTTGATGCAGAACGGGTCAGTGGGTCAAAATCTTCTCGTTGATTTTGTGTACAGCTCGTGTGCTTCAGCATAGATTACGTACGTGCTGACCATATCTGCTAAACAACTACTGTATATACATGAGGTATTTTTCAAGAAGGAGGGTGTATGGCTGACTCTGCCCATAGCCATACATACATACATCATGTACCATCTTTATCTGCTGTGATGGAGAAGAAAGGAGAAGATTGGTCAGACCCCGTACATTAACAGATGGGAGATTTGAGCAACAAATTCAGCTTTGAAAGCTGTGTCTGATCTGCTCTGCTCATGTGAGGTGTTGTGTTATTTTCCATGGCAAGTTAAAGGTAGACAAAGATACTGGCATATCTTCACCTGTCATTTCAAAGTTGTCAACCTGGGTGGGAGTTATATACAAGTGCCCAGTACGGCAATGCACCTCAGAGTGGAAAATTTCTTGCAAATCATATCTCTACCTTTCACGTCCCGCTCATAGGTGACATCCTCCCTCATCTACGCCCAACCCCTGCTCCGAGAGCCACTCCTGCTATATATCTCTACCTGATTAACAAGAGAGTGCGGACTATATTTTTGTTTTGCCAAAAGCTCGTACGACTGATTTTTTTTCTTAACTCGCACTCAAGTTTTCAAAATTGCAAATTTTACTTATGGAAGTGCAATTAGGTTAAAATTACAGATTGTAATTTTAAAAATCAACCGGAACTTATAAGAAATCAGTTCCCTGAACTTCAAACAAGCTTGGAAACTGCCCATAGTTGGACGCCAGCAATCCCCTTCCGCATGATTCGGCATTGTTGACCAACGGGAAGTTGTTTATAATTTTTGTCATCGTGTATAGGCCGTCCATGGAATTATTGTTCAAACCCCCTTCCGTATGATTCAATATTGTTGACCGAGGGGTTATAGTTTATGATTCTTGTTGTTGTCACCTATAGGTCGTACGTGGAATTATTGTTCAAGATCCCTTTCCACACCATTAATGTGGGAGTGGTATGATAAGATAACAAGAGCGTTTAAGTTGAATTTTCTAGTGTCACGTCAATGGTTCCTTGGAGTATGAATTGCAGTAACTTGACCGAAAATGATGTATACTGCGCTCTCCCTTCTGATTTGTATCCCCCCTCCTCCCTCCAAACTAATTTTAGCTAACCTTGGACCATGAGTTATGATATCGAACATAAATATAATATAGTTTTTGTGGCATATAACATATATTTTTTACTCAAATATATAATCAGAGATTAACCTAAATTAGCAGAGAGCCTTTCAAACCAAAAGGGAGGGAATAGAAAGGGAGACTCAATTTTCCAAAATTGCAATTTTTACTTATTAGAAGTCCAACTAGCAGGTTAAATATTACAGGTTGTACTTTTTAAAATCGACCGAGACCTGTAAGAAATCAGTTCCAACATTCAAATTTAGACAAGGTCGCAAACTATCCAAGGGTTAACACGGGAAAGATCCCCTTCCGCATGATTTGGCATTGTTGATCGAGGGCAAATAGTTTATAATTGTTGTCACCACATATGGGTTATGCATGGAATTATTGTTCAAGATCTCCTTCCGCATGATTTAGCATTGTTGACCAACGGTTCCACAATCATTAGCGTGATATGGAGTGATATGATAAGATTACAAGACAGCTCCTCTCCCAGCCCCTGGCTCTTGGATTATGAAAATTGCATTAATTTGACTGGAAAAAGATGTACCATACCGGAGTAGAATATATAGAAAGGAGACCATTTGCCTCCTTTGTACCTGGCTCTTGGATTATGAGAATGGCATTAATTTGACTGGAAAAAGATGTACCATATAAGAGTACAATATATAGAAAGGGAGACCATTTGCCTCCTTTGTTCCCGTCAATGTCAACTGTCAAGCCAGTGTGATTAGGCTTTGTATCCCTGATCTTTATGTCTGCATCGATTGATACACTCTGTGTGATTAGAGATCGTGGTGTTGTTTCATCTTGTTTTGCATTTTGAAGTAGGATACTTTAGTGTAGACGACAAATATGAATGAATATATCGAGTTTTAATTAATCATGTTGTTGTCATAGAACACATGAACTATACATGACACACGATGCATACGTTTTTAATCCCATGAACAAACGAACACATTAATCGTGTATGTTTTTAATCTTTCTGCAGCTTATTGCGGCCGTAGCGCACCGCTAATCGATGCTGCATATGCATATGGATCCGAGCGGGTAACCCCTACCATGGGCAGTCGGCCCGCCCGGTGAGAGATTTTTTGAAAGAGGGGCGGAGAAAAAGGTGTGTTGTGCGGTCAAGATCCCCGCCGCAGCTGCAGAAAATCTACCTCCGGTTCGTGCATAAACATCAAGCAGCCATTAAACTAATTAAGTTTACAAGGCTCATAATTCTAGTATGTGTCAACGTTCACGATGGGTCCCTTGAACCAGAACCGAGCATGGAACACCCAAGAGCCAACACTGAGCAACAACACCCCGCCGACGGCAACTGGCGTGTAGTTGAAGACGTCCTTTCCCACAGGGTATGCCACCGGCAGCGAGAATAGCACGGTGATGAAGGCCACCCACAGCACGGCGGCCCAGCCGATGATCACACCGTACCTGCCGAGATGAAACGGCCCTCGGACGAATGACTTTCGGGCGGTCGTCACCCGGAAGAAGATGGGCAACGCATAAGAGATGTACAACCCTAGAGTCGCAATGGACACCATCGCCTGGAAGGCCACCTGGCTCCCCAGTGACTTCGCACGCCAAATAACATGAAGCAAGGAAATGAGATGTCAGTCGAGGACTAGGGGTAGGACACCGAGTCTGTGAAACATGCATACGTACCGTGAGAGCCATGGCGAAGGCCACAAGCACGGACAGCCAGACAATGTTCAACGGCACCTCGTGCTTGTTCACCCGGTGCCAAAGGTGCGAGTACGGCATGGCTCCGTCCCTTGAGAAGGCATACCCCATCCTGTCGCACAACACAAAGATGACCAATTGAGAGAATACATTGCGACAATATAACTGTGTCTCTCACTTGTGTCGTGCTACTTAAATACATGCGCATTGCAACAAAAATATACATAAATACAGATAGTACTTTGGAACCACATGTGTGAGCAGGGCCCTCGTATGACTTCCAACAAGCCATGAAAAACAAGCTAGTGCAGTTCGTAGGAGATGCCTCTGGATCAATTATACTCCCGAATTTCTCCGCGATTGTATTGTCTACGAATGTATTACCTCTGAGTAATCTATAAAGCTCCAAGTTGCAAAAAAGAAAAGAAAAAAACAAGCCATGAAAAACAGACAACTTTCCCTGTTTCCTCCTTTATGGCAAGAACCAAGCAACAGTCCAAATTTGCAAAACTCGTAACCAACCAAATCATAATAGCAATCTATTATGGCTGTAATGGGACATGCAATATTCGAAGAATTATCAGGCGGTATTTGATATTAATTTTTCTTTTCTAATTACAGCAAAAAGGCCACTGGAACTCATAACCAACAGATTCAGGAGGTGGGAGCGGATGACATACTGAAAAATGACGTCATAAGTTCTCAACTAAATAATATATATTTGTGATTTAGGAATGAGATTTCTGTAAGGGGGCAAATTTGAGGAAGGAGATATTTGTGAGCATAGAACGTCCCAACCATCACGACGACGACGAACACAGCCCCCCCCCCCCCCTCTCCCCCAATAGTAAACAATATATCCAAAGTGATGATAATCTAGTGACGAACCTTGAATTGCTCGTGATGCACGCAACACCGCAGAGGAACATGGCGACAGCAATGACGCCGAGGCACACGAGCCCACCAACACCACTGCCGTACGTCTGGTTGAATATGGTGTAGAGAGCCTGAGCGATGGCATAGCCGCCAGCATCATTATCGGCACTTAGCAGGTACGGGATGTCTGTCACAACTGAAGTCAAGGTCACCAGGTAAATCCACCCAAAGATGTTTGAGAGAACGACCGAAGTGACAATCCCAATCGGACCGCTCCTATCGGCGTTCTTCGTTTCTTCTGTCTGCATATATATCAATATACATAATTAAGCAAGAACATCCCGATCATTAGATCTTTAGTTATATCGACATCGGGGATGGTGTAGTGCAATCGATGTCTAGGAATCAGGGCATGCTCTAATTGGACTCCATATGTGAGTACATGGACCAAGTAATCAACGAAAGTTTATGTGGGAATGAATTAATGTCTTGATGTACCATATGAGCAGATGTATCGTAGCCGATCATGCAGTAGTTGCTCATCAACAGCCCCACCCCTAGAATGTAAGCATTGTTATGGATGCCCATGCCATTGTCCGTGTTGAGGTGCGTGAAGATGAAGTCGGCACTCGACCGCTCCTTGGCAACAGACGGAATCAAGATCACCAGCACAAACACACCTACCATTGTTCAGAGAGTACAGGCACACCAACAATCAAGGACCAGCAAAAAGTTGATGTGTACACAACTACACCTAACATTGGTCGTATGAAATATGCATGCAAATACCAAAACAAAATGCATGTTCAGCTTAGCAATGATCAAAGAATATGAGTATACCTGCAGCGTTCCAGAACGCGCCGAGCTGCCCAAACCAGGAGAGCCAGTGGATGGGGAGGCTGTTGATGAGGCCATGCAGGATGAGGATGAAGCCGTAGATGGCCAAGACGACGTACTTAGACGCGACGTAGCCGCCGCCGTTGGTGCCGCCGGTGGCCAGCAAGATGATCACCTGGATGAGCTGGGCCAGCGAGAAGTCCACGCTGGTGGCCGTCGCCCACTAGGCAGGCATGACGGTCAAAAGAAGAGGCCGGACTGCGTCAGAAATGTGCCAATAATTTAGTTCTATCTATCTGCTCTTTGATTGGAGTATGAGTTCACTGCCTCAGTGGTCAGTCCACTCCGTTGAATATCGACAGGGACGTGGGAGATCCCGCGTTCTGAACACGGTGCTGCTATTTTATCCAAGAATCAACGGTTTTGGTGGACGGCCACATGCATTGTATTTCTTATATAGATATGTTACTAGCTTCAAGTACTAGCGTCCAATACTTATAGATCTATGTACTGAGGCACTACTATTATTATATTTCTTGTAGAAAGGGGAGTGTACTTGAAGCTGCAGATAAATGTAGAAATGGGAATGGAGCGTAGGAGTTGAAGTACCTGTCCCACGATGTTGAACCTGTCAAAACAGAGCATAACTAAGATTATACTCCGTCCCAAAATTCTTGTCTTAAATTTATCTAGATGCAGATGTATAGGGAGGTAATACTTGGAAAGGGAACTAGTCCTATTAATCTGCAAAATGAGAAAAGGGGCATATATGGCCGAGTTTGCAGATATCAAATTTGAGCAAACTGCTACTCAAATGTCAGATATAGTCCATCGTCCATCGCAATGTAGAGAAAGTTCCAAGCATAACAGCATACCAAAAGTCCAAAATCACCCATTCCTTATCATGAAGCTAATTAAGCATGAACTCTAAGAGCATGGTTAATAGTATAGCTAGCTGCTGGCTATAAGCCAGTGCCATGTCATCTACAGCCCATCTTATAGCCAACATGTATAATATAGTAGATCAAAAGAGTGTACAATTTTTTTATTATGTGGTCCACCTTTCATTCTCACAAAGTGTATAGGAGCACGTGCTAGAGCTGGCTCTTCACGAAGAGCCCGCTTACCTTCTCTCTCCTCTTCTCTTTCCTTCAACTAAGCAGAAATATACTAGTTTATTCCTTATGGCCCGCTGACTCAGGTCTATTATACTTGCTCTAATGTGTAGCCAAGCATACTATGCCAACTATAAATGCAATTGACTAATTGAGTAATTAAGTAGTACCAGCCGGTGACCCAGGAGGCAAGGGACGCCCACTTCTTGCCGGCGAGCTTGGCGCTCCAATAGTAGAGCCCACCGGAGGTCGGGTAGGCCGAGCAGATCTCCGCCATGGACAGGGCGACGCAGCCGTTGAACGCCGCCACCACTAGCCACCCCAGCGTCATGGACGACGGGCCGCCGTAGCGCAGCCCTGTGTTGTACGTGGACGTGACGCCGGTGAGCACGGAGATGATGGAGAAGGAGAAGGCGAAGTTGGAGACCACGCTGAGCCCGCGCTTGAGCTCCTGCTTGTAGCCCATCTGGTGCAGCCGGGCTCGGTCCGCGTCGTCGTTGGCACCAGCGTCGGTGACCGCCACAGCGACGGAGTGCGACGACACGGCCATATCGACCGCTTCTGCTTGGGTGAGGCGCTAGTACTACTTGGGCAGTTGAGCTTGTGAGAAATGGTGTTTGGTGTACTAGAGGGAGTCAAAAGGAGGGGAGCTGGGAGTGGAAATGATCCACGATTGCGGCAGCCATGTAGGAACTCTTATTGTACTGCTTCATATCCCAGATTTATCCTGTCATTCAATCGTGTCGTGTGTACAATTTTCTCAGGGGCGACAAAGACCGGGCATTTAATTAAGTGTATATATCTTATGTTAACCTCAAACACGAAATTGAGATGCATGTACTTCGGATAAACTTTTATAATATGTCTGGTATAAAAGAAAAAAGAATCAAACACGAATCTGCGCTAGGTTGACTTTTAATACAGTTGTATGAGGGTTCGGCTTGCATCTCTTAATAATATACTCCTTTTAAAACGAGCTTTCCCATACACACAACACTTTTCTAGAATACGCATACGCACAAAACTGAATAACTCAAAATAATAATTTTGAAAAGAAGGATAACGCCGGCCTCTGCATCAATCGATGCATGCAGCCATATTATTAAATAAAAACGTAACAAAGTCTTAAGGTGCAAAGTAGCTCATAAACTGAGCAGTCGTTGAAAGAAAAAAAGTCTGAACCGGCGATATAAAACTGAAAAGTGCCACATCCGGGCGATAAATAACAAGTTACGATGCCTACACACCTAGCCTATTATTAGCTCGTCACCCAAATCGGCTGAAGGTAGCCCGTGCTACCGTCTCCCAGCGGTTGTACCCAATACCCATAAGCTCCCTGAAGTCCGCATGAGTGAGTAAGGACCACATACGGATCCAAGCTGTAGCTCTGTAGATAACCTGCAAAAAATTAATGAATTTTGTCCCATTAAAAATCATATCATTCCTAGTGTTCCATATAGCCCAGAAAAGTGCACATATTATGATCCGAATATGTTTAGCTATGTCTATGTCCACTCCAGTAAGCCACGTCCCAAATAACGTGTTTATGCTTGTTGGTGGATGGACGTTAAAAGCTATATGAATTGATCGCCATGATAATTTTGCCAGAGGACATTCGAGAAAGAGGTGTTTAATCGTTTCATTTTGATCACAGAAACAACATATGGAGTTACCTACACAATTCCTTTTCACTTAAAACTGAATAACTCATGGATGTAAATCATACGGTCTGATCCATACACTACCACAACATCATTGACCACTAACAGGCGCTTTAACCTCTCCATTGGTGAGTTTTTTTCACATGACAATGATTAAAGGTCACTAGTAACAAAAATAATTATCGATGGGCCTCCCTTCCTCACTAGAACTTTGTTGGGCATTCTCTTCTCCCCCATAGTCGCCGCCATCTCCTCTTCCATGATGGCCTTCAGGGCCTCATCCTTCGTCTTCCCATAGGCAGAGGCGTCCCACTGGGTCAAGTCAACCACGAGAGGATGTGTGTCTCTCTCAAAAGGTGTGTACAGCAAGGATGATTGTGGTGAACTAAAAAGCAAAGACTGAAATCATACAAGACGCTCCAAGAAAAACACATATCATGTGGTGAATAAAAATATAGCTCCAAGTAAAGTTACCGATGGACGGAGACAAAAGAGGGGATGCATTCCGGGGCATCCCCAAGCTTAGTCTTTTTGGTTGTCCTTGGATTTTACCTTGGGGTGCCTTGGGCATCCCCAAGCTTAGGCTCTTGCCACTCCTTGTTCCATAATCCATCAAATCTTTACCCAAAACTTGAAAACTTCACAACACAAAACTTAACAGAAAATCTCGTGAGCTCCGTTAGCGAAAGAAAACAAAAAACCACTTCAAGGTACTGTAATGAACTAATTATTTATTTATATTGGTGTTAAACCTACTGTATTCCAACTTCTCTACGGTTCATAAACTCCATTACTAGCCATAGATTAATCAAAATAAGCAAACAACACACGAAAAACAGAATCTGTCAAAAACAGAACAGTCTGTAGTAATCTGTATCAAACGCACACTTCTGGAAAATCAAAAATTCGAAAATAAATTGCTGGACCTGAGGAATTTATCTATTAATCATCTGAAAAAAGAATCAACTGAATAACACTCTCCAGTAAAAAGTTGTAGCTAATTTCGTGAGCACCAAAGTTTTTGTTTATTACAGCAAGATCAAAAAGATTTCACCCAAGCCTTCCCAAAGGTTCTACTTGGCACAAACACTAATTAAAACATAAAACCACATCTAAACAGAAGCTAGATGGATTATTTATTACTAAACAGCACCAAAAGGCAAGGAACTAAAATAAAATTGGGTTGCCTCCCAACAAGCGCTATCGTTTAACGCCCCTAGCTAGGCATAAAGGCAAGGATAGATCTAGGTATTGCCATCTTTGGTGTTGGGAAAGAAAAGAGAAAATTTATTATCTATAGCATTTATCTTTCTATTTTGATAAAGCACGTGGCCATTAATGGTGGAGTAAAGATTAAGCACGCTACGAAAATTTGCATCTAAGCTAACTTTCATCTATTTGATAATTTCGTTTTGGTAAAAGCACAAAAGAGAGGTGGATTCAAATTTCTCACTCACAGGGTGCCCAAATATAGTTTTCATCTTTTCATAGGTATCTATGGGATCCCCTTCAAGAAAACCCTCTTCAAAAATAGAATCTAAAACTTGCTTGAATGAAGAGGGCAACCCAACATAAAAGCTTTTTAGGTATATCTCAATTTGATATTGGGGCACATAGCTAGCTCGGATCCTTAAAAGCCTATCCCAAGCATCTTTCAAAGATTCATCAAGTAAATAACGAAAAATTCCGGGATCATCTTCATCGAAATTATTCAAACCCTCATTGACAACCCCGGTAGGTCTTTCCATAGCATCATTATTTATGAGCTTAGAGAGGACAGAGGGACTATCCAAAGTATGAAAACCATGGAGAGAGCCCTTGGCCCTTTTTGATTCGGCCATGGCACAAGAAAAACAACGGGAAAAAGGCGAACGGAAAGAGAGGGCGAATAAAACGGCAAAGGTGAAGTGGGGGAGAGGAAAACGAGAGGCAAATGGCAAATAATGTAATGCGAGGGATAAGAGTTTGTGATGGGTACTTGGTATGTCTTGACTTGTGCGTAGACTCCCCGGCAACGGCGCCACAAATGGCTCGTTGTCGGGAGATCAAATCTTGACTTGACTTGGCGTAAGCCTCCCCGGCAACGGCGCCAGAAATGGCTCGTTGTCGAGAGATCAAATCTTGACTTGACTTGACTTGGCGTAAGCTTCCCCCGCAACGGCGCCAGAAATCCTTCTTGCTACCTCTTGAGCATGCGTTGGTTTTCCCTTGAAGTGGAAAGGGTGATGCAGCAAAGCGTAAGTATTTCTCTCAGTTTTTGAGAACCAAGGTATCAATCCAGTAGGAGGCCACACGCAAGTCCCTCGTACCTACACAAACAAATAAGAACCTTGCAACCAATGCGATAAAGGGGTTGTCAATCCCTTCACGGCCACTTGCAAAAGTGAGATCTGATAGAGATGATAAGATAATATTTTTGGCATTTTTATGATAAAGATTAAAACTAAAGATTGCAAAATAAACGGCGACAGAAATACCTAGTTGACAGGAGATTAATATGATGGAAAATAGACCCGGGGGCCATAGGTTTCACTAGTGGCTTCTCTCAAGATAGCATAAGTATTACGGTGGGTGAACAAATTACTGTCGAGCAATTGATAGACAAGTGCATAATTATGAGAATATCTAGGCATGATCATGTATATAGGCATCACGTCCGTGACACGTAGACCGACTCCTGCGTGCATCTACTACTATTACTCCACACATCGACCGCTACAGCCCGATCTTCGGTCCACCGCCCCTTGCGAGACGAGGGACCAGATGCCGCATCCCGATTCCCGATGAGGTTGGTTGGGAGCGTGTTTTGGCGTGACGCCCAGGCAGGCGTGCCCTCGACCGAGTGGCCTCGGGCGCAACTTGCGTTCATAGACTCGATGGTTCGCGGGATTCTGCAATTCACACCAGGTATCGCATTTCGCTACGTTCTTCATCGATGCGAGAGCTGAGATATCCGTTGCCGAGAGTCGTGTGGATTAAATAGCTTTGCAGCACAAGGGACGGCTAGCAAGCTAGCCATGCCCCCGGGTTAGGCACAGTGTTCCTTGACGCCTTCGGCGTCGTGGGTTCTTTTACCCCAAGCCCCCAGCATGCATCTAGAGTATTAAGTTCATAAGAACAGAGTAACGCATTAGGTAAGATGACATGATATAGAGGGATAAACTCAGGCAATACGATAGGGGCAGCAAGGCACGTATTGTATTGTTGCCATCGAGGATAACAAGATGGGGTTTATATCATATTGCATGAGTTTATCCCTCTACATCATGTCATCTTACTTAAAGTGTTACTCTGTTCTTTTGAACTTAATACTCTAGATGCATGCTGGATAGCGGTCGATGTGTGGAGTAATAGTAGTAGATGCAGGTAGCAGTCGGTCTACTTGTCGCGGACGTGATGCCTATATACATGATCATACCTAGATATTCTCATAACTATGCTCAATTCTATCAATTGCTCGGCAGTAATTCGTTTACCCACCGTAATACTTATGCTATCTTGAGAGAAGCCACTAGTGAAACCTATGGCCCCCGGGTCTATTTTCCATCATATTAATCTCCCGTCAACAAACTATTTCTGGCGCCGTTTATTTTGCTTTCTTTACTTTTACTCTTTATCATAAAAATACCAAAAATATTATTTTATCATATCTATCAGATCTCACTCTCGTAAGTGACCGTGAAGGATTGATGATACGTGTCCAACGTACCTATAATTTTTTATTGTTCCATGCTATATTATATTCTGTTTTGGACATTAATGGCTTTATTATACACTTTTATATTATTTTTGGGACCAACCTATTAACCGGAGGCCCAGCCCAGAATTGCTTTTTTTTTTACCTATTTCAGAGTTCCGTAGAAAAAGAATATCAAACGGAGTCGAAACGGAATGAAACCTTCGGGAACGTGATTTTTGGAACGAACGTGATCCAGAGGACTTGGACCCTACGTCAAGAAAGCTACCAGGAAGGCACGAGGTAGAGGGGTGCGCCTACTCCCCTGGGCGCGCCCTCCACCCTCGTGGGGCCCACGTTGCTCCACCGACGTACTTCTTCCTCCTATATATACCTACGTACCCCCAAACTACCAGATACGGAGCCAAAAACCTAATTCCACCGCCGCAACCTTCTGTACTCGTGAGATCCCATCTTGGGGCCTTTTTTGGAGCTCCGCCGGAGGGGGCATCGATCACGGAGGGCTTCTACATCAACACCATAGCCTCTTCGATGATGTGTGAGTAGTTTACCTCAGACCTTCGGGTCCATAGTTATTAGCTAGATGGCTTCTTCTCTCTTTTTGGATCTCAATACAATGTTCTCCCCCTCTCTTGTGGAGATCTATTCGATGTAATCTTCTTTTGCGGTGTGTTTGTTGAGACCGATGAATTGTGGGTTTATGATCAAGTTTATTTATGAACAATATTTGAATCTTCTCTGAATTCTTTTATGTATGATTGGTTATCTTTGCAAGTCTCTTCGAATTATCAGTTTGGTTTGGCCTACTAGATTGATCTTTCTTGCAATGGGAGAAGTGCTTAGCTTTGGGTTCAATCTTGCGGTGTCCTTTCCCAGTGACGATAGGGGCAGCAAGGCACGTATTGTATTGTTGCCATCGAGGATAACAAGATGGGGTTTATATCATATTGCATGAGTTTATCCCTCTACATCATGTCATCTTACTTAAAGCGTTACTCTGTTCTTTTGAACTTAATACTCTAGATGCATGCTGGATAGCGGTCGATGTGTGGAGTAATAGTAGTAGATGCAGGCAGCAGTCGGTCTACTTGTCGCGGACGTGATGCCTATATACATGATCATACCTAGATATTCTGATAACTATGCTCAATTCTGTCAATTGCTCAACAGTAATTTGTTTACCCACCGTAATACTTATGCTCTTCAGAGAAGCCAGTAGTGAAACCTATGGCCCCCGGGTCTATTTTCTATCATATTAATCTCCCGTCAACAAGCTATTTCTTTTGCCGTTTATTTTTCTTTCTTTACTTTGCATCTTTATCATAAAAATACCAAAAATATTATCTTATCATATCTATCAGATCTCACTTTCGTAAGTGACCGTGAAGGGATTGACAACCCCTTTATTGCGTTGGTTGCGAGGATTTTATTTGTTTGTGTAGGTGTTAGGGACTCATGCGTGACCTCCTACTGGATTGATACCTTGGTTCTCACAAACTAAGGGAAATACTTACGCTGCTTTACTGCATCACCCTTTCCTCTTCAAGGGAAAACCAACGCAGTGCTCAAGAGGTAGCAAGAAGGATTTATGGCGCCGTTGCCGGGGAGTCTACGCAAAAGTCAACCTACCAAGTACCCATCACAAACCCTTATCTCCCGGATTACATTATTTGCCATTTGCCTCTCGTTTTCCTCTCCCCCACTTCACCCTAGCCGTTTTATTCGCCCTCTCTTTTCCGTTCGCTTCTTTTTCACTTGCTTCTTGTTTGCTCGTGTGTTGGATTGCTTGCTTGTCACGATGGCTCAAGATAATACTAAATTATGTGACTTTACCAATACCAACAATAATGATTTTCTTAGCTGGTCGGGGTGGCCCTGATGGCGGCGGCCCTGACCGAGGCCCCCTCGGCTGGTCGGGGTGGCGGCGCAGTGGCGGTGGCTGCGCGGGTGCGTGCCCGGCGGCTGCCGTGGTGGTGGCAGGTTGATTGCGGCGGCGGCCAGATTGTTCTGGCGTCGGCTCGTCTGTAGGCTGCCTGTATCGGCCTTCGACTCCTCTCCTCGGCGTCCGTTCGCTTCTCTCGCCGGTGGGCTGGCCTTCTCCCGGCTGCTGTCCATCGACCGTCTCGCACCCGGTGCCGTAGGACTGAGCTGGTCTCGCGCCCGGCAGCAGGACCGGCCGGTCTCGCGCCCGGCAGCAGGACTGCGCTCGTCTCGCGCCCGGCAACAGGACCGGCCCGTCTCGCGCCCGGCGGCAAGACTGCGCTCGTCTCGCGCCCGGTGTCGCAGGACGGCTCGATGGAGGCTTGTCGCCGGCCTATTGGGTCTCGGTGCTGGGATTGGCCAGGGGTGCGAAAGGCGGAGCCTTTCCACCCGTCTCTGCGGTTGGGGTATCAATGGGGCTCGGAGGACTTGGTGTCAAGGTCTTGGATTCCGGGGCGGCGGCCCTGGTGGTGGTGGCGCGGTGCTCATGGGCAGAGCTCGTGCCTCGGTGCTGCCCGGCTGCCACGGTCGTGTGGGCGGCGTGGTAGCCGGGGTGTGGCGTTCGGTGGCGGTGTGTGTTGGCCGGGGTGAAAACCTACTCTATCTTCGGACGGACTGGCGACGGCGAAGATCGCTCCCTTCTTGAAGGCGTCGTCGCGGCTATCACTGCCCATCGTGTTGCTCCAGGGGAAACTCTGATCCTCGGATCGGGCGGTGGCGGCGCTCCGGTGCCGTATCCTTCCTGAAGGCGCCGCCTTGGAGCCCACGGTTCGTCATATGCGGCTTCACTTCTTCGCGGTGTCCACGGATGAAGCTCCCGGCGGCTCGTGTAGTGCTAGGGAATGTGTTGCTGCGCTCAGCGCCTATGTATCCTGCCTTGGGTGTGTGTGCGTTTGTGGTGGGTGCGTGTGGTTGTACTGGGCACTGTTGGTCTATGATTTATATATAAAGCGGGGCGAAAGCCTTTTTCGATAACACTTGATTGCTATCTACTGAAGAAAACAATAGCCGTGTGCAGCAACAGGAAATCATCCAGATGGCCGAAATTTCGTGATCAGCATATACTTGGGTGGCAGAATCGCTTGCAAAAGAAGGAGACTCGAATCATAAGTCACACGCTAGCCTGAATTATATCTCCCCACTTCTGATAACCGGACACCTACCTGGATCGTAATTCGTGCGCCGCCCAAAGCGATCCCCCCCCGGGCTAATCTAATACAATCCAGAGGCGTTTCACATCGGAGAGACGCGAACAAAATACTTTATTTTATCCCGCTCGAGTTACTCTCGGCAGCGCCCCGCGCCGATTCGACAGAGGCGGCCAGAAAGCGGAGGGGATCGACGGGTGCGTACCGAGCGCGAGGCGGCCACCGCGCGACGAGGAGGCTGCGCCGTCACCTGTGGTGGTGTCGGGGGCGGGGTCGATCTCCGGCTAGAGGAATCGGTGGCGATTGGAGAAGGGCCAGTGGTGATAGGGAATAGGATGCTCTCAACCAGCGGTCGGGTCGGCTTCCGAGGGAAGAAGTCATGGGGACGGGCCGAGTGTGGGGTCGTTTGGCATGTGGAGGCAGTGGACACGCTGAGTAGTAGCGTGGGTGTATCGCTAGCGCTATAGCTATTCACTTAATAGTAGCATAGGATTTACGACCCGCGTTAGTAATATTTTTTTATCTGGTGGTCTGGTATGGCACACTTACCGGTAGCGTGCCCAAAAGAAATTAACGCTACTGCTAAGCCATAGCAGAAGCGCGCTTTGTACCCAGCGCTACTGGCACTTACCAGTAGCGTGGGGACACAAATAAACGCTACTGGTAAACTTCTATGTATAAGCATTTTCCTAGTAGTGTGTATAAGTCATGAAGAAAGCAATAGCAATAAAACCTAACGATCATTATACTAAGCTAACGGATGGGTCTTATCCATCACATCATTCCAATGATGTGATCCCGTTCATCAAATGACAACACATGTCTATGGTTAGGAAACTTAACCATCTTTGATTAACGAGCTAGTCAAGTAGAGGCATACTAGGGATACTCTGTTTTGTCTATGTATTCACATGTGTACTAAGTTTTCGGTTAATACAATTCTAGCATAAATAATAAACATTTATCATGATATAAGGAAATATAAATAACAACTTTATTATTGCTTCTAGGGCATATTTCCTTCAGTCTCCCACTTGCACTAGAGTCAATAATCTAGTTCACATCGTCATGTGACCAACACCCAAAGGTTTTACTAGTCAGTAATCTAGTTCACATCGCCATGTGATTAACACCCAAAGAATATTAAGGTATGATCATGTTTTGCTTGTGAGAGAGGTTTAGTCAACGGGTCTGCCACATTCAGATCCGTATGCATTTTGCAAATTTCTATGTCTACAATGCTCTACATGCAGCTACACTAGCTAAATGCTCATACTTTCAATATGTATCCAGATCGAGACTCAGAGTCATCCAGATTGGTGTCAAAGCTTGCATCGACGTAACTCTTTACGACGAACTCTTTTATCACCTCCATAACCGAGAAATATTTCCTTAATCCTCTAAGGATAATTTTGACCGTTGTCCAGTGATCTACTCCTAGATCACTATTGTACTCCTTTGCCAAACTCAGGCTAAGATATACAATAGGTCTGGTACACAGTATGGCATACTTTATAGAACCTATGGCTGAGGCACAGGGAATGACTTTCATTCTCTCTCTATCTTCTGCCGTGGTCGGGCTTTTGAGTCTTACTCAACTTCACACGTTGCAACATAGGCAAGAACTCCTTCTTTGACTATTCCATTTTGAACTACTTCAAAATCTTGTCAAGCTATATAGTCATTAAAAAATCTTGTCAATCGTCTTGATCTAGATCTCGATGCTCAATATGTAAGTAGCTTCACCGAGGTCTTTCTTTGAAAAACTCCTTTCAAACACTCCTTTATGCTTTGCAGAAAATTCTACATCATTTCCAATCAACAATATGTCATTCACATATACTTATCAGAAAGGTTGTAGTGCTCCCAATCACTTTCTTGTAAATACAGGCTTCACCACAAGTCTATATAAAACTATATGTTTTGATCAATTCATCAAAGTGTATATTCCAACTTCGAGATGCTTGTACCAGTCCATAGATGGATCGCTGGAGCTTGCACACTTTTTAGCACCTTTAGGATTGAAAAAACCTTCTGGTTGCATCATATACAACAAAACCATTAAGGAATGCAGTTTTAACATCCATTTGCCAGATTTCATAAAATGTGGCAATTGCTAACATGATTCGGACAGAATTTAAGCATCGCTACGAGTGAGAAAATCTCATCGTAGTCAACACCTTGAACTTGTCGAAAACCTTTTGCGACAAGTCGAGCTTTGTAGATAGTAACACTACCATCAGCGTCTGTCTTCCTCTTGAAGATCCATTTATTATCAATGGCTTGTCGATCATCGGGCAAGCCCACCAAAGTCCACACTTTGTTCCCATACATGGATCCTATCTCAGATTTCATGGCCTCAAGCCATTTTGTGGAATCTGGGCTCATCACTGCTTCCTCATAGTTTGTAGGTTTGTCATGGTCTAGTAACTTGATTTCCAAAACAGGATTACCGTACCACTCTGGTGCGGAACGTGCTATGGTTGACCTACGAGGTTCGGTACTGACTTGATCTGAAGTTTCATGATCATTATCATTAGCTTCCTCACTAATTGGTTTAGGCATCACTGGAACTGATTTCTGTGATGAACCACTTTCCAATTCGAAAGAAGGTACAATTACCTAATCAAGTTGTACTTTTCTCTCATTCACTTCTTTCGAGAGAAACTCCTCTAGAAAGGATCCATTCTTAGCAACGAATATATTGCCTTCGGATCTGTGATAGAAGGTGTACCCAACAGTTTCCTTTGGGTATCCTATGAAGACGCATTTCTCCGATTTGGGTTCGAGCTTATCTGGCTGAAGCTTTTTCCCATAAGCATCGCAACCCCAAACTTTAAGAAACGACAGCTTAGGTTTCTTGCCAAACCACAGTTAATACGGTGTCATCTCAACGGATTTAGATGGTGCCCTATTTAACGTGAATGTAGCTGTTTCTAATGCATAACCCCAAACGATAGTGGTAAATTGGTAAGACACATCATAGATCTGACATCATTTGTTGTTTTTCAAAGCGACGTCATCAATTTCAACACGTTCTTGTTGGGAATCGTAGCATAATTTTAAAATTTTCCTACGCTCACCAAGATCCATCTATGGAGTATACTAGCAACGAGGGGAAAGGAGTGCATCTACATACCCTTGTAGATCGTGAGCGGAAGCGTTCCAATGAACGCGGATGACGGAGTCGTACTCGCCGTGATTCAAATCACCGATGACCGAGTGCCGAACGGACGGCACCTCCGCATTCAACACACGTACGGTGCAGCGACGTCTCCTCCTTCTTGATCCAGCAAGGGGGAAGGAGAGGTTGATGGAGATCCAGCAGCACGACGGCGTGGTGGTGGATGTAGCGGGTCTCGGCAGGGCTTCGCCGAGCTTCTGCGAGAGGGAGAGGTGTAGCAGGGGAGGAGGGAGGCGCCCAAGGCTGTAATACTACTGCCCTCCCTCCCCCCTTTTATATAGGCCCCCTGGGAGGGGGGGGGCGCCGGCCAGAACCCATCTGGATGGGGGGGCGGCGGCCAGGGGGGTAACTTACCCCCGAAGTCAAGTGGGGCGCCCCCCCCCCCCACCCTAGGGTTTCCAACCCTAGGCGCAGGGGGAGGCCCATGGGGGGCGCCCCAGCCCACTATGGGCTGGTTCCCTTCCCACTTCAGCAAATGGGGCCCTCCGGGACAGGTGGCCCCACCCGGTGGACCCCGGGACCCTTCCGGTGGTCCCGGTACAATACCGATAACCCCCGAAACTTTCCCGATGGCCGAAACTGGACTTCCTCTATATAATTCTTCACCTCCGGACCATTCCGGAACTCCTCGTGATGTCCGGATCTCATCCGGGACTCCGAACAACTTTCGGGTTTCCGCATACTCATATCTCGACAACCCTAGCGTCACCGAACCTTAAGTGTGTAGACCCTACGGGTTCGGGAGACATGCAGACATGACCGAGACGCCTCTCCGGTCAATAACCAACAGCGGGATCTGGATACCCATGTTGGCTCCCACATGTTCCACGATGATCTCATCGGATGAACCACGATGTCGAGGATTCAATCAATCCCGTATACAATTCCCTTTGTCAATCGGTATGTTACTTGCCCGAGATTCGATCGTCGGTATCCCAATACCTTGTTCAATCTCGTTACTGGCAAGTCTCTTTACTCGTACCGCAATGCATGATCCCGTGACTAACGCCTTAGTCACATTGAGCTCATTATGATGATGCATTACCGAGTGGGCCCAGAGATACCTCTCCGTCACACGGAGTGACAAATCCCAGTCTCGATCCGTGCCAACCCAACAGACACTTTCGGAGATACCCGTAGTGCACCTTTGTAGTCACCCAGTTACGTTGTGACGTTTGGCACACCCAAAGCACTCCTACGGTATCCGGGAGTTGCACGATCTCATGGTCTAAGGAAAAGATACTTGGCATTGGAAAAGCTCTAGCAAACGAAACTGCACGATCTTTTATGCTATGCTTAGGATTGGGTCTTGTCCATCACATCATTCTCCTAATGATGTGATCCCGTTATCAACGACATCCAATGTCCATAGTCAGGAAACCATGACTATCTGTTGATCAACGAGCTAGTCAACTAGAGGCTTACTAGGGACAGTTGTGGTCTTGTATTCACACATGTATTACGATTTCCGGATAACACAATTATAGCAAGAACAATAGACAATTACCATGAACAAATAAATATAATAATAACCATTTATTATTGCCTCTAGGGCATATTTCCAACAGTCTCCCACTTGCACTAGAGTCAATAATCTAGTTACATTGTGATGAATCGAACACCCATTGCGTCCTGGTGTTAATCATGTTTTGCTCTAGGGAGAGGTTTAGTCAACGGATCTGCTACATTCAGGTCCGTATGTACTTTACAAATATCTATGTCTCCATTTTGAACACTTTCACGAATGGAGTTGAAGCGACACTTGATATGCCTGGTCTTCCTGTGAAACCTGGGCTCCTTTGCAAGGGCAATAGCTCCAGTGTTGTCACAGAAGAGAGTCATCGGGCCCGACGCATTGGGAATCACCCCTAGGTCGGTAATGAACTCCTTTATCCAGACTGCTTCCTGTGCTGCCTCCGAGGCTGCCATGTACTCCGCTTCACATGTAGATCCCGCCACGACGCTTTGCTTGCAACTGCACCAGCTTACTGCTCCTCCATTCAAAATATACACGTATCCGGTTTGTGACTTCGAGTCATCCAGATCTGTGTCGAAGCTAGCGTCGACGTAACCCTTTACGACGAGCTCTTCGTCACCTCCATAAACGTGAAACATATCCTTAGTCCTTTTCAGGTACTTTAGGATATTCTTGACCGCTGTCCAGTGTTCCATGCCGGGATTACTTTGGTACCTTCCTACCAAACTTACGGCAAGGTTTACATCAGGTCTGGTACACAGCATGGCATACATAATAGACCCTATGGCCGAGGCATAGGGGATGACACTCATCTTTTCTTTATCTTCTGCCGTGGTCGGGCATTGAGCCGTGCTCAATTGCACACCTTGCAATACAGGCAAGAACCCCTTCTTGGACTGATCCATATTGAACTTCTTCAATATCTTGTCAAGGTATGTACTCTGTGAAAGACCAATGAGGCATCTTGATCTATCTCTATAGATCTTGATGCCTAATATATAAGCAGCTTCTCCAAGGTCCTTCATTGAAAAACACTTATTCAATTAGGCCTTTATACTTTCCAAGAATTCTATATCATTTCCCATCAATAGTATGTCATCCACATATAATAAGAGAAATTCTACAGAGCTCCCACTCACTTTCTTGTAAACACAGGCTTCTCCATAAGTCTGTGTAAACCCAAACGCTTTGATCATCTCATCAAAGCGAATGTTCCAACTCCGAGATGCTTGCACCAGCCCATAGATTGAGCGCTGGAGCTTGCATACTTTGTTAGCATTCTTAGGATCGACAAAACCTTCCGGCTGCATCATATACAACTCTTCCTTAAGGAAGCCATTAAGGAATGCCGTTTTGACGTCCATCTGCCATATCTCATAATCATAGTATGCGGCAATTGCTATAATGATTCGGATGGACTTCAGCTTCGCTACGGGTGAGAAAGTCTCATCGTAGTCAACCCCTTGAACTTGTCAATAACCCTTAGCGACAAGTCGAGCCATATAGATGGTCACATTACCATCCGCGTCTGTCTTCTTCTTAAAGATCCATTTGTTTTCTATGGCTCGCCGATCATCGGGCAAGTCAGTCAAAGTCCATACTTCGTTTTCATACATGGATCCTATCTCGGATTTCATGGCTTCTAGCCATTTGTCGGAATCCGGGCCCGCCATCGCTTCTTCATAGTTTGAACGTTCACCGTTGTCTAACAACATGATTTCCAGGACAGGGTTGCCGTACCACTCTGGTGCGGAACGTGTCCTTGTGGACCTACGAAGTTCAGTAGTAACTTGATCCGAAGCTTCATGATCATCATCATTAACTTCCTCCCCAGTCGGTGTAGGCACCACAGGAACATTTTCCCGCGCTGCGCTACTTTCCGGTACGGAAGGGGTGACTATCACCTCATCAAGTTCCACTTTCCTCCCACTCAATTCTTTCGAGAGAAACTCCTTCTCTAGAAAGGACCCGTTCTTTGCAACGAAGATCTTGCCTTCGGATCTGAGGTAGAAGGTATACCCAATGGTTTCCTTAGGGTATCCTATGAAGACGCATTTTTCCGACTTGGGTTCGAGCTTTTCAGGTTGAAGTTTCTTGACATAAGCATCGCATCCCCAAACTTTTAGAAACGACAGCTTAGGTTTCTTCCCAAACCATAATTCATACGGTGTCGTCTCAACGGATTTCGACGGAGCCCTATTTAAAGTGAATGCGGCAGTCTCTAAAGCATAGCCCCAAAATGAGAGCGGTAAATCGGTAAGAGATATTATAGATCGCACCATATCCAATAGAGTGCGATTACGACGTTCGGACACACCGTTTCGCTGAGGTGTTCCAGGCGGCGTGAGTTGTGAAACTATTCCACATTTCCTTAAGTGTGTACCAAATTTGTGACTTCAATATTCTCCACCACGATCTGATCGTAAGAATTTTATTTTCCTGTCACGTTGATTCTCAACCTCACTCTGAAATTCCTTGAACTTTTCAAAGGTTTCAGACTTGTGTTTCATTAGGTAGACATACCCATATCTACTTAAATCATCAGTGAGAGTGAGAACATAACGATATCCTCCGCGAGCCTCAACACTCATTGGACCGCACACATCGGTATGTATGATTTTCAATAAGTTGGTTGCTCACTCCATTGTTCCGGAGAACGGAGTCTTGGTCATCTTACCCATGAGGCATGGTTCGCACGTGTCAAATGATTCGTAATCAAGAGACTCCAAAAGTCTATCTGCATGGAGCTTCTTCATGCGCTTGACACCAATGTGACCAAGGCGGCAGTGCCACAAGTATGTGGGACTATCGTTATCAACTTTACATCTTTTGGTATTCACACTATGAATATGTGTAACATCACGTTCGAGATTCATCAAGAATAAACCATTAACCAGCGGGGCATGACCATAAAACGTATCTCTCATATAAATAGAACAACCATTATTCTCGGATTTAAATGAGTAGCCATCTCGAATTAAACGAGATCCAGATACAATGTTCATGCTCAAAGTTGGCACTAAATAACAATTATTGAGGTTTAAAACTAATCCCGTAGGTAGATGCAGAGGTAGCGTGCCGACGGCGATCACATCGACCTTGGAACCATTCCCGACGCGCATCGTCACCTCGTCCTTCGCCAGTCTCCGTTTATTCCGTAGTTCCTGTTTTGAGTTACAAATATGAGCAACCGCACCGGTATCAAATACCCAGGAGCTACTACGAGTACTGGTAAGGTACACATCAATTACATGTATATCACATATACCTTTGGCGTTGCCGACCTTCTTGTCCGCTAAGTATTTGGGGCAGTTCCGCTTCCAGTGACCACTTCCCTTGCAATAAAAGCACTCAGTTTCATGCTTGGGTCCATTCTTTGACTTCTTCCCAGTAACTGGCTTACCGGGCACGGCAACTCCCTTGCCGTCCTTCTTGAAGTTCTTCTTACCCTTGCCCTTCTTGAACTTAGTGGTTTTATTCACCATCAACACTTGATGTTCTTTTCTGATCTCCACCTCCGCTGATTTCAGCATTGAATATACCTCGAGAATGGTCTTTTCCATCCCCTGCATATTGAAGTTCATCACAAAGCTCTTGTAGCTTGGTGGAAGCGACTGAAGGATTCTGTCAATGACCGCATCATCCGGGAGATTAACTCCCAGCTGAGACAAGCGGTTGTGCAACCCAGACATTCTGAGTATGTGCTCACTAACAGAACTATTCTCCTCCATTTTACAGCTGAAGAACTTGTCGGAGACTTCATATCTCTCGACCCGAGCATGAGCTTGGAAAACCATTTTCAGCTCCTCGAACATCTCATATGGTCCATGTTTCTCAAAACACTTTTGGAGACCCGGTTCTAAGCTGTAAAGCATGCCGCACTGAATGAGGGAGTAATCATCAGCACGCTACTGCCAAGCGTTCATAACGTCTTGGTTCTTTGGGATTGGTGCTTCACCTAGCGGTGCTTCTAAGACATAATCTTTCTTGGCTGCTATGAGGATGATCCTCAGGTTCCGGACCCAGTCCGTATAGTTGCTGCCATCATCTTTCAGCTTGGTTTTCTCTAGGAACGCGTTGAAATTGATCTACAAGACATAGTGTAAAGATTTTAGACTAAGTTCATGATAATTAAGTTCATCTAATCAAATTACTCAATGAACTCCCACTCAGATAGACATCCCTCTAGTCATCTAAGTGAAACATGATCCGAGTTAACTAGGCCGTGTCCGATCATCACGTGAGACGGACTAGTCAAGATCGGTGAACATCTCCATGTTGATCGTATCTTCTATACGACTCATGCCCGACCTTTCGGTCCTCCGTGTTCCGAGGCCATGTCTGTATATGCTAGGCTCGTCAAGTCAACCTAAGTGTATTGCGTGTGTTCTGAGGCCATGTCTGTACATGCTAGGCTCGTCAACACCCGTTGTATTCGAACGTTAGAATCTATCACACCCGATCATCACGTGGTGTTTCGAAACAACGAACCTTCGCAATGGTGCACAGTTAGGGGGAACACTTTTCTTGAAATTATCATAAGGGATCATCTTACTTACTACCGTCGTTCCAAGCAAATAAGATGCAAAAACATGATAAACATCACATGCAATCAAATAGTGACATGATATGGCCAATATCATTTTGCTCCTTTGATCTCCATCTTCGGGGCACCATGATCATCTTCGTCACCGGCATGACACCATGATCTCCATCATCATGATCTCCATCATTGTGTCTTCATGAAGTCGTCATGCCAACGATTACTTCTACTTCTATGGCTAACGCGTTTAGCAACAAAGTAAAGTAATTTACATGGCGTTATTCAATGACACGCAGGTCATGCAAAATAAGAAATACAACTCCTATGGCTCCTGCCGGTTGTCATACTCATCGGCATGCAAGTCGTGATTCCTATTACAAGAATATGATCAATCTCATACATCACATATATCATTCATCACATCTTCTGGCCATATCACATCACATAACACATGCTGCAAAAACAAGTTAGACGTCCTCTAATTGTTGTTGCAAGTTTTTACGTGGTTTGTAGATTTCTAGCAAGAACGTTTCTTACCTACGTATGACCACAACATGATTTGCCAATTTCTATTTACCCTTCATAAGGACCCTTTTCATCGAATCCGTTCCGACTAAAGTAGGAGAGACAGACACCCGCTAGCCACCTTATGCAACTAGTGCATGTCAATCGGTGGAACCTGTCTCGCGTAAGCGTACGTGTAAGGTCGGTCCGGGCCGCTTCATCCTACAATACCGCCGAAACAAGATACGACTAGTAGCGGCAAGAAGAATTGGCAACATTAACGCCCACAACTGCTTTGTGTTCTACTCGTGCATAGTAACTACGCATAGGCCTGGCTCATGATGCCACTGTTGGGAATCGTAGCATAATTTTAAAATTTTCCTACGCTCACCAAGATCCATCTATGGAGTATACTAGAAATGAGGGGAAAGGAGTGCATCTACATACCCTTGTAGATCGTGAGCGGAAGCGTTCCAATAAACGTGGATGACGGAGTCGTACTCGCCGTGATTCAAATCACCGATGACCGAGTGCCGAACGGACGGCACCTCCACGTTCAACACACGTACGGTGCAGTGACGTCTCCTCCTTCTTGATCCAGCAAGGGGGAAGGAGAGGTTGATAGAGATCCAGCAGCACGACGGCGTGGTGGTGGATGTAGCGGGTCTCGGCAGGGCTTCGCCGAGCTTCTGCGAGAGGGAGAGGTGTAGCAGGGGAGGAGGGAGGCGCCCAAGGCTGTAATACTACTGCCCTCCCTCCCCCCCCCTTTTATATAGGCCCCCTGGGAGGGGGGGCGCCGGCCAGAACCCATCTGGATGGGGGGGCGGCAGCCAGGGGGGTAACTTACCCCCCAAGTCAAGTGGGGCGCCCCCCCACCCTAGGGTTTCCAACCCTAGGCGCAGGGGGGAGGCCCATGGCGGGCGCCCCAGCCCACTATGGGCTGGTTCCCTTCCCACTTCAGCCCATGGGGCCCTCCGGGACAGGTGGCCCCACCCGGTGGACCCCCGGGACCCTTCAGGTGGTCCCGGTACAATACCGATGACCCCCGAAACTTTCCCGGTGGCCGAAACTGGACTTCCTATATATATTCTTCACCTCCGGACCATTCCGGAACTCCTCGTGACGTCCGGGATCTCATCTAGGACTCCGAACAACTTTCGGGTTTCCGCATACTCATATCTCTACAACCCTAGCGTCACCGAACCTTAAGTGTGTAGACCCTACGGGTTCGGGAGACATGCAGACATGACCGAGACGCCTCTCCGGTCAATAACCAACAGCGGGATCTGGATACCCATGTTGGCTCCCACATGTTCCACGATGATCTCATCGGATGAACCACGATGTCGAGGATTCAATCAATCCCGTATACAATTCCCTTTGTCAATCGGTATGTTACTTGCCCGAGATTCGATCGTCGGTATCCCAATACCTTGTTCAATCTCGTTACCGGCAAGTCTCTTTACTCGTACCGCAATGCATGATCCCGTGACTAATGCCTTAGTCACATTGAGCTCATTATGATGATGCATTACCGAGTGGGCCCAGAGATACCTCTCCGTCATTGATCCGTGCCAACCCAACAGACACTTTCGGAGATACCCGTAGTGCACCTTTATAGTCACCCAGTTACATTGTGACGTTTGGCACACCCAAAGCACTCCTACGGTATCCGGGAGTTGCACGATCTCATGGTCTAAGGAAAAGATACTTGACATTGGAAAAGCTCTAGCAAACGAAACTACACGATCTTTTATGCTATGCTTAGGATTGGGTCTTGTCCATCACATCATTCTCCTAATGATGTGATCCCGTTATCAACGACATCCAATGTCCATAGTCAGGAAACCATGACTATCTGTTGATCAACGAGCTAGTCAACTAGAGGCTTACTAGGGACACGTTGTGGTCTATGTATTCACACATGTATTACGATTTCCGGATAACACAATTATAGCATGAACAATAGAAAATTACCATGAACAAAGAAATATAATAATAACCATTTATTATTGCCTCTAGGGCATATTTCCAACAGTTCTGACATCATTTGTTGTTTTTCAGTCATTTACCTATTTGTTTAGGGAGCTAAATGACCGTGAAATTAAAAATCACTACAAAATGAACCTTGAAAATGTTGGAACTTGGCGTGGTAACATCATTTCACCCGCATAGCATGTGCAAAAGAGTAGAGAGGGTCACGGCGAAAATTGGACGCATTTCGTGTACAAACTGGACAATCTCTTTCGGAGTATCAGGGTTTCGGACGAGAACTCATCTGTTACACGGGCACTTCAATATTTTTTAAACTTATTTGAACTTCAGACTATTTTTGCGTTCAGTATGATGCTTCCAAAGCGACGTCATCAATTTTCAACACGTTCTGACATCATTTGTTGTTTTTCAGTCATTTACCGATTTGTTTAGAGAGCTAAATGACCGTGAAATTGAAAATCACTACAAAATGAACTCTGAAAATGTTGGAACTTGGCATGGTATCATTATTTCACCCGCATAGCATGTGCAAAAGAGTAGAGAGGGTCACGGCTAAAACTGGACACACTTCGTGTACAAACTGGACAATCTCTTTCAGAGTATCAGGGTTTCGGACGAGAACTCATCTGTTACACGGGCACTTCAATGTTTTTTAAACTTATTTGAACTCCAGACTATTTTTTCGTTCTGACATCATTTGCTGTTTTCAGTCATTTACCAATTTGTTTAGAGAGCTAAAGCAAAAATATTCACAAAGAAACTAAATACAGCAAAAAAACTATATAAAACATTGTTAGGGCGCTGCCCAGTGGGCCTGCCAGGCCTAGGGTGTGCAAATTCAGGCCCAGAAGGGCCAGCAGGCTCACAGGGCAGCGCGCCATAGTTAGGCCCAGAAGCCTACTATATAGAGAAGTTCGAAGGAGCAGCCGCGGCTGGGTTTATAAACCAGTGCGGCTGCCCTTCGCTCGGCGAGGTGGGACTAAACATTGTGCACCGCGGGTGGCAGCGCACAACCATTAGTACCGGTTGGTGGCTCCAACCTGGTCACGATGGCGGCGGCCCTGACCGAGACCCCCTCGGCTGGTCGGGGTGGCGGCGCAGTGGCGGTGGCTGCGCGGGTGCGTGCCCGGCGGCTGCCGTGGTGGTGGCAGGTTGATTGCGGCGGCGGCCAGATAGTGATGTGCATTACCGAGAGGGCCCAGAGATACCTCTCCGACAATCGGAGTGACAAATCCTAATCTCGATCTTTGCCAACTCAACAAAGACCATCGGAGACACCTGTAGAGCATCTTTATAATCACCCAGTTACGTTGTGATGTTTGATAGCACACTAAGTGTTCCTCCGGTATTCCGGAGTTGCATAATCTCATAGTCATAGGAACATGTATAAGTCATGATGAAAGCAATAGCAACAAACTAAACGATCATCGTGCTAAGCTAACAGATGGGTCTTGTCAATCACATCATGTTCTAATGATGTGATCCCGTTCATCAAATGACAACTCATGTCTGTGGTTAGGAAACTTAACCATCTTTGATTAACGAGCTAGCCAAGTAGAGGCATACTAGTGACACTCTGTTTGTCTATGTATTCACACATGTACTAAGTTTCCGGTTAATACAATTCTAGCATGAATAATAAACATTTATCATGATATAAGGAAATATAAATAACAACTTTATTATTGCCTCTAGGGCATATTTCCTTCATAATGGCTCCTGGTGAAACTTGGGGAGGGAGCAAACTCCTTGTGTGGTGATTGAATTGTGAAAGTAACTTCATCCACCAAGGTTCAAATCAGTGAGCTCTTTTTTATGCACGAAATGGAAGCGGATTTTTGGGACATGGTTCCACGCGAGGATGTAATCTGGGCAGACCATGCATGCAGTGTGATTAGCACTTTGTATAGCGATTATATGAATACACCAACGCTATGCTTGGTTAATTCAGCAAATACAGATATATGGGCTGGTGGTTGGCTATCTTAAATGAAGCTGGATACGTACTTGAGAGATCAATGTGAGGTGCTATGCATTTTTTATGGTTGAGTGGTTTCCCAGAACACCTTGAATGCTGATAATTACCACGTGGGCTTAACGACTCATTTTTTCTTCTTTGGTCAGCCGTTGTTCATAGTATGTGTTTTTTTTAAGTTGTTCATAGTACTTGTTGGGATTGTAATAGTGCCTCCCCTAGTGGAGACCGTGGGGTTCGGCATATATATGATGTCTTCATTTTTCAAACGTCATATACATGATGTTAGGGGCTAACACAATTTAGTTACTAGCCTTACTGAGGAGATATAACATTACTTTTTGAAATAAAAAAATGTTAACACAAACATCTATACATGCAGAACTTTAAAAACTGGATTGCAAGAAACTGGTATTACATTAGGAGCAGCTGGGTTGTGGCCTTCATTACTACCATAGGTACATGATAAGGATGCAAATAATACGTACTAGCAAATAAACATGAACGTGAGTACATCTGCTAGGGTGGGTTGTGATAATGAGCCATTATCAACATCATTATGGTGGGATCAATGGCAAATGCGATGTGGGTCAGGTATCATCATTGCTACCGAAAAGGCCAGCATATGTCTGGTCACTGACATAGTAATTTGGATTATTTTCACAACTGCCCCTCCTGCCCATCTCCTTCCGATTGGAAGGATATCCCATGATAGAATTTTTCAAAAAATATATTTAAATGTTTCAACAAATTCTGAAAATAATTATGAGTGTTCATGTGACATATGTTGACAACCTGTAAAAAGTTCAAGTCAAAAATTCAAAATACACATGTGGAAACAAAAAGGACAAATACGAACGTAAATAGTGTCATTCTAGATTTTGTCTTTTTGTGGCACTATTCATACTCAATTTGTCTTTTTTGCTTCTCGGCGTGTGTTTTGAATTTTGATTCGAACTATTTACAGATTGTAGACACATGCCTTTCGAACACTCACAATTTTTTTTTTAGAATTTTGTGAACCATTCAAATACGATTTTTGAAAAATGGTATGGTAGCATGTAATGTGTGGTAGCATATGAGATTTTCACCTCTCGCCTGAAGCTTAGTTCAATGTGTTCTGATCTGCACAAATTCAGCCTAACAAAAACTCAGTGCGCTCAGAGCGAATAGGAAAACTATACTACCTTGATACAGTGAAGAGATATTAGTATACGCGCTTTGTGTATTAAAATTGCATGAATCACGTGGGAGCTGACCGGCAGGATTACATCCTCGCGTGATACCATGTCCAGTCGTGATTTATCGCTAAGTATATTTCAATAAAAATATTAGCAAGATTTGGGGTACTCATCGATCTTATGCATGTCATGGTGTTTACATGTACACCTATGTATGAAAAACATAAGAAGGTACCAGACACAATTGATGACAAACAAACTGAGAAGACTATAAACGTAAAACAAATGAGAGCAAATAGATAGCAGTCATAAAGCAAGGTTGGGACATAGATATATGTACACTAATCTTAATCTTCATCATCATCTTCATATTCGTATTCATATTCATCATCTGCTTCCTCTTCATTTTTATTGGAGTAGGCACTTAGTGGAATATCTCCGATCATGCAAGGTGTGTATAGAAATGACTCGTCTATTCCCAATGTTGGGCAGTCAGAGTTTGGACGGAGATAACCTATGTACTGAACTTTTGAGGTGTTCAAATGGTAAGCCACTACATCATAATACCCCACCAAGAAGAAGGCTGTCTCTTTACAGGGATGAAATCCAATTAGAAAGTTTCCACGAAGATGTCCACGCTCATTTGTGTTAAGAATATTATCATCGTCCCAGCTCCAATCAAAACATTGCCCCGCTAGGCTTTTGTTATTTCCATATTTGTCGAGAACATGATTGTTATCTAAGATCCAAGGCTTGCAAATTCCTTTCGGGCTGAGTGAAGATATATTTGCAAGGTCAATGCTATTCTTGAACACCCAGTCTACCTGACCGCTTGATTCACTCAGGGTCCAAATCCGGATTTGATCATGGATCTTTGCAAAGTACACATCCTCCTCCAATCTTCCGAGATAATGCCTCCTAACTTTGCCTTCATTGGCATCTATTGGAGTTCTTATTACTTTATATTTGCCACTAGGCAATGAGAACCTACAAAAATGTCAACAACAATTCGAATGTAAATTATAAGCAGTATGAATACTAGAGTTGGCAAGAAAATTTAATTTCATACGCTTCTGTCATGATGTTTACCTGGTGACAAATGCACCGCCGTAAAGTAGCACATGTAATGCTCCATGACAGTACACGCCGTAGCGCCATCTGCATGTTGACACCAGAAACATGTACATGAACCACACTCTACCCCGCAAATTTACAGCTCTCGTCATAGCACCACCTTCCCTAGCAAAGGACCTCCTCTGCCATTGTCCCGTGCTCGATGAGAAAACATCTAGCACCAACTCAGGCGGCGGCCATTCGGTCGAGTGTGGTGGCGCCTCCATGTCCATGCTCGTGCTCCGTGAAGACCAACTTATCGTGAAGTTTTCCTCGATGAGCTGTTCTGGCAATACTTCTGCCGACTCGCAGTCCCTCACGTTGAACAGTCCTAGATCCTTAGGTTGTATCAAGAACACTGTGTAGTGCGGCGACACTGTAGGATCAAACGTCAGGTACGCGGTGGAGCTTTCTTCGTCAGGCGTCCCCAGGAGGCGCTCCCACCGTCGTGTGGCGGGGTTAACCACGCAAAACACCCTCATGCCGCCACAGTTGGAGAGGTTGTAGCCGTCGCCATAGAGGAGGAGGCCGTTGCAGTGGTCCAGGATCTTGTTGTTGTCCTCCGCGTAGCCGGGCAGGAAGTGCAGATTGCCGTAGTCAACGCCGGGGTGCCGCGTGGAGGGGCGGCCGAGGAAGTGCGGGCGGTCGTAGCTGCAGTAGTTGGTGAAGATCCCCTCGACCGAGTCCGGCAGGTGGTGGTTGCGCGGCAGCAGCCGCTGCCCGTCCACGATGGCGAGCCACACCCTACGCACGCGGCGGCAAGCCGCCAGGTCCCGCCGCGTGGGGCGGCTGAGGATGGCTGCGAGCACGTCGTCCGGCAGAGCCTCCGTGTGGTCCATGAACGATGATCACGACAGCTCGGGGTGTTCTCGGTTCCGACGAAGGTTAAACCTGTCCCCTGCCGTGCTTTATATGCAAGATTTTACGGCCATAGATGGTTGAATTTGTCTGTACTGGTGTCATGTAAAAAGGGAGTGGAAAACTTGGCAGGTACGGAACCAAGTTTTCGAACGGAAAATTTTACTTGTGGCTTACGAGTTACGATCCATGTGCTATGCACGCAAGGTCGAAATTACAGGTTTCCACGGCAAACTATTCTTTTTTGAATGCAACATATATTTCTGATGATACACATGATATACTACATGGTAAAAAAAATACTACATGGTAAAATTTGTAAAAGTGAGCTCCAGAATTCCAATGATCGAGGAATCGAACCTCGCGGCTAACTAAGGTACAGATTACAGAATAATCCAAAAGGAAGCGGTAACAATGTGCTGGTACCCTAGATTATTAAAGTTAGGACAACGCTAATGCCCACACGTGTGGTGGGAGTCAAACCCGCCCACACGCCCTATAGTACACATACTACGCCATGTCACCGCATGCATGCATGTGGAAATCTTTGGACGCCGATAAGTGCCACACGTGTGGGCGTTAGGGGGTCTGCCCACACATTTTGTGTGGTAAATAAGAGGAACAGCTCACACACCTACATGTGGGCAAAACAAGTAATGCCCACACATCTTTTTTCCCTCCCGATCCCTCTCACACGCGTGCGTGTGGGCGAAATAGATAACGCCCACACGCCCCGTACATCAGGCCTCGTACCTCGTGGTCCCGCACGCCCCACGTGACAGTCACCGCGCGTCCCGCAGTTGCCATGGTCCAGACCCTCGTCCATGTTCGCTTAACTGTAGTTGCCATGTCGCTGAACTTCGGTTGCCATGTCGGACAACTACAGTTGCCATGGTTGGTCAACTGCAGTTGCCATGTATGGTCTGGTCTACTGCAGTTACCATGATTTCAAAACTTTAGGAGTTGCCACCCACTAACACTAGGCAGTTGCCATGTAGCACTACAAAAAAGGCATGGCAAAAAAACATGTTCGGGTAAAAAAGAGAGTTGCCATGTGCTCACAAGCACGCTAGGGCAGTTGCCATGTAAAGAGAAAGAGTTGACATCTGCTTACGTGCACGCTAGGGCAGTTGCCATGAACCATGCAAAAACACATGGCAACTCGGATAAAAGAGAGTTGCCATCTGCTTACAAGCAAAGCTAGGGCAGTTGCTATGTACCCTACAGAAACACATGGGAACTGCCAGCTTTTGGGTGTGGGCGAGTAGACGGGCGTGTGGGCGAAGTGATAAATGCCCACACACCAGCCCCCCTCTGCGTGTGTGAAAACTGGTGTGTGGGCGAATTGCTAAACGCCCACACACCACCCCCCGTGTGGTGAAAAAGGAATTGTGGGCGACCGGATGAATGCTCACACACCAGCTTAGTCCTACGTGGCACACAAAAACTGCTAGAAGGCGCCAAGATTCGTGCATAATTGGTTGGACAAGGATCCATGCGTATGGGCGAGTTGCCAGACGCCCACACGTGTGGGCGTTAGTGATTTCGTAATCTTTTTGGATTTTCTGTTTTTAAAATGTTTTATCTCTTAAATGAAAAATCCAATTGAAGATCCGTTTTCACAATTAAATCCCTCGCAACGAGATCGAAACTAGATCTCATATCAATATATTTCGACGTAATTTTTTTGTTAAAAGTTGCCGTGTCTATTGCACATGAATTTTGCATGATGTTTACACTAAAGTTGCCATGATATATTTCAGCTATTTTCTTCTATATTTAAAAGTAAACTTTGACATATTATAAAACGGGAAATTAAGAAACTAGACTTTCCATGCACCATAAATTAAAAATGCCATGATACATGCACTTAAAATTTCCATGGTTCATACAAAAAAATATTTTAAGGGTCAAAGTACTAGAATTGCCATCATCGAAAAACTAAAATTGCCATGATCTACAAACTAAAATTGCCACATGGCAACTTTAGTTTAAGCACTATGGCAACTACAGTGTAAACATCATGGCAACTTTTGGGCTAAAAAATTTCGTCGAAACATATCAACATGGGGTTTAGTTTTGAAGATCTCGTCAAGACGGATTTAATGATGAAAACGGATTTTTAATTCGTTTTTTTAATTAGGAGATAAAACATTTTTAAACCAAAAATCAAAAAGATTTCTGCTTATGTCATCTGTTCATACGTGGCAAAATGAGTGATGATGGAGGAGTGTGGGTGATGTGCAAATGCCCACACGTGTGAGCGTTAGTTTTTTCGTAAAGTTATTACACATGAAAAGCCCTACAGGCACATATGATCCATCCGCGCGTTGACTCACTGTTCAGAACGTCGATCGATCGATTGGATCTCCAAGGGGAAACGTGGCCTCCAAAGGGATCTCCCTGTTGTCAAACGAATCGAAAGAAAGAAAAGAAAAAGGTGTTTCGAATCGAATCGCGGCAGCATGCAAACCCGTACACGTACGAGACTATCCAGCCAGCCCCACTATGTTGTTTTCTCCACGCAGGCATCCTCCGAATTCTTTTTTTTTCTTCCAGGCGACCGCCGCGTGCGACGCCAGCTGACGCATTGTTTATTACTAGGTAGGAAGTGCGGCTTGCCGCAACCGGCAGGCGGTGCTGCTGCTGCCGGATATAGTCATATCCAACCCGCTAATACAGGTATTGAAGCATCGCAAATATAAAAAAAAAACTGCATAATGTAGTTGTGTTTATCATCTAATATATCAAGTTTAGGTCAGAAGCATTGCGTCGATATATACACATTCAATACATAGCAATTGGCCCAGTAAAAAACAGAATGCTTCAGTCCAAAAGCAAGCTATATATATTTAGTACTGGGCAATTGGCCTTGAGGATGCGCCAGTATGTGAGATAGCATTACAATATGTGCGGAATGGGCCTCTCGTCGAGCCTGCGCGGGAGAAGAGTCTATCGCCACAAATGCGAAATCTGCTACGTTGGTACAAGCAATTCATAACATGGGCCGACAAAGAATATATTTATGCGGATGTTACAGAGGAGCATCACACCAAACGGTACTCTATACAAGTTCATATGAGTGAATTGTTCCAGCTGTTCAATCTGCGCGACCTCGACAAATCTATGCTGAGTTGCTACGTTCTGTAAGTGATTTATTTCAACCTTATCTCGTTCTTCATTGCCTGCACTATATATATTGTCCTAACTATATTGTTGCGTACGCTATTATGCAGATTGAAGATTTGGGAATGCAAAATAAGAAACATCCATGATGTTGGGTTCATTGACCCACATATCGTTAATGGACATGTGTTACAATATCACCCCGAAGACGTGGAGAAAGACTTGTACAAGTTTCTTAGAAAGCATCAACTCAAAAGTCATATTCTATTTCCTTACCATTTTGGGTGAGTGTTTCTCTCTTGTGCCCATTCTCTTTTGTTTACTCCATGCATGGTATATCTAATCGATGAGTTATGCATGACTGTGCATGTAACGTGTCCGCAGGTTCCACTGGATTCTGCTAAATATTGAACTTCACACCTCCAGAGTTCTAATCATGGACTCTATGGATTCGGATCCAAAGCGTTGGGCCGACATGAGAAAAATGCTGCAAAAGTAATTATTTTCAATCATTTGAGCTCTATATCGATCGGTCTCTTTCGTTCATTTTCTAATATCAAGTAACTAATAACTCCCATGTTCATTTAATTTTCTTTGCCCTGTAGGGTTTGGAGACGGTTCTCAGAAGAAATTGTCGGTGAATTCAAACATGAGCTAGATTTTAGAAGGTTAGTTAATGTGGATAAGCAGCCACCGCGGACCAATCTATGTGGATACTATGTTTGTGAGAACATCCGGAGACTAACCTCTGAGCGGAAGGCATCGGATAGCGTGCGGAAGGCGACGGATAACTTGCGGAGGAGGCTTAGTCCAGAAGCTCGTTTCCGACCAATTCAAGATGAATTAGCAGGATTTTTCTTGAGGGAAGTCATCAATCCTAAAGGAGAACACTATACCGAGGACGCAGACATTTATATGCATACCCGAGATTGAAACTTGTTCGAAGTTGTATATGGTCCTCCATCCTAATTGTGTATGGAAACTTGTTCGAAGTTGTATATGGTCACCCGAGATTGAATATATATTATATATTCCTCTTGAATTCTTCTTGTTTGAAATTTCATATGCATGTATATAGTATCGTAGAATATGTGTACTGAAACTTCATCAAAATTAAAACAAAACACAAAATAAAATATAAAAGAAATAAAACACTACAAATTAAAAAGAAACCAGGTTTAGGGGGGCTAAAACCCTAAACCTGCGAACGAGGCCTTTAGTCCCGGTTAGCCATAAGAACCGGGACTAAAGGTCCTCCGCCCCGACGGACCCCTGGCGGCCACGTGGACAGGCCTTTAGTCCCGGTCAGCGACGAGAACCGGGACTAAAGCCTTTAGTCGCGGTTCGTAAGAGGCGCGACTAAAGGAGGGGGGTCTTTAGTCGCGCATATTTAGTCCCGGTTGCACAGCCTGGACTAAAGGCCTTTGCGAACCGGGACTAAAGGGCTTTTTTCTACCAGTGAATTCAGATAACTCGGTACCAAGTCCTATGCATTTAGACAGAGGTCGACGTGATTCGTTATTACATACCGCATCTACCAAAAGAGAGCATAAATGATAGTGTTACATAGTCCAATTAAAGGTGAAATGCATATGGCAACGGGATTATAAGAGGCATAAGACTGAAGACTGAAGCGTATCCTTCAAGATTCGCAACAACAATCAATAGCTGCAGAGAAGAGCACATATACTGCTTAAGTACTGATATATTCTGTAGCTGCCATAGGAAATGATTTTAGAAACTGGCTTACATGCTGCCATAGGAAATGCGCCTTGGTGCACAGTGCCTTGCTCAACATATTAACCCGTCGTGTAAAGAAAGCATCTATTGCTGCAAGAGTAGCTGAAAATGGATCACTTCAATGCATCAAACTAACATCATAAGCATTGCATTTCCTTTATATATATATCATAAATTATGCTCAATATGTAGCATCTGTCCAATCAATGCAAGGGGTCGTCACATAGTAGATACATTTTTGCTCCAAAAGTAAACCAACACAATGGGGTCGTCACATAGTAGATACATTGGGTCATTACATAGACCAATGGAGCCACATATTGTAAGTAGCTGCACTATAAATTAATATTTGATAGCTTTCTCGGGTCGTCCTGTTGCCCAGCTCCTTTAATGCCGTGATATAGGAGCCTGCCACAATTATATAGTTTAGCCAATGCAATCACAAGAAGCATTTGCATAGTATGAGTACGACTTTGTAATCAACCCTCTCAAAGCGGGTAGATAGTGAAGAGACGGTTTAACAGTGTAATTCAAAGCGGGTAGACAGTGAAGAGACGGTTTAATAGTGTAATTAAAAATGAAGTAATCCTGTAGCCAATCATTCTCTACAGTTCTAATTGCGGTTTACATGCCTCACTATCTACTTGTCTAATTCAAAATGAAGTAATCCTGTAGCCGATCACATGAAGCATTTGCATGTCTAATTGCGGTTTACACATTCCCTCTTATAAATGTTGTTGTCCGCAGAAAGAAATAACAATGTAATTCAAAATGAAGTAATCATTTTAGAGGAGTGCTTTGTCCTTTGAAAACAAAAAGGAGAATGGTTTGAGATATATTTTGCGGCACAAGAGAAAACATCTTTCGTTATTATTTGAACACAACACATACCCTGCTCCAGATTACTTAATTAAAACTGAAGCAATACAAGGAGCTATCACAAATTGGCATTATATGGCTAATGATCATCTTATACAGAGTAGCAACAACGCCACTTTAATTACCAGCTTACATATAATAAACATGTGCCTATAGTCAACATGTAATGTTGTACCTCAACCGGTCTAACTACATAAGCTAGTAGGAAAAGGGGCTTTTACCCCGGTTTGTAAGGGACTTTTATCCCGGTTTTCGAACCGGGACTAAAGGGTCGTTACTAAAGCCCTAACCCTTTAGTCCCGGTTCTTACACGAACCGGGACAGAAGGTCTTCCACGTGGCCGCTGCTGCCAGCCCAGGCAGGGGGGCCTTTTGTCCCGGTTGGTGCCACCAACCGGGACCAATAGGCAGGGCCTTTTGTCCCTGTTGGTGTCACCAACCGGGACCAATAGGCATCCACGCGTCAGCATTTTAGGGGCTGGGGTTTTTGTTTTTTTTTGAAAGGGGGGGGGGGGGTTGGGGGGTTAATTTAGGTGTTTCATATATTGTGTTAGCTAACTAATTAATAGAGAGAAGTGTCCTCTCTTATCTCTGTGCTTGGTCGACACTACGTACTATATACGTATGGAGAGGACTAGACACGCTAGCTAGTAATCAAATGAAGGAAACAGAAGATCGTCATGAACATATGCATACAGAGAGAAGTGATATCGACCACCTCTCCTTCTCCGAGAGATTGGTCGAACAACAAGTTCTCGTATATCTATCCGACACTATCGGCTACATATATACAATAATTATCTCTTACAATACAATCTCCTAATTAAATTGTAAGAACACAGGGTCCATATAATATTCTCCGTTTTCAGCGATCACGTGGTCAAGGAAGAATGCCGCCAATTCCTCTTGAATTGCTCGCATACGATCTGGTGCTAGGAGTTCATCCCGCATCTGAAACATCTAATTTGAAGAAGGGGGTGAATACATATATATATATATATATATATATATATATATATATATATATATGAATAAATGAAACTCAACACAAATGATGGTAATAAAATAAAATTGTGAATATTATTGCTTACGCACTTCATATTGTTCGTCAGAATAGCCCCGCTCACAGGTCGTGTAGCGGATGGACTCGCAAACGTAGTATCCACAGTAATTATTCCCGGGTTCCTGCCACAACCACTTTACAAGAAATAGAGGTCAATCAAACTGATAAGCAAGCATGCTAAATGGTATTGATGAAACTAGCGCTTGAATCACTAGGAGATGCGCGGAACATGCTACTATAGTACTTACTTTCGGGTGTTTAAATTGCAGCTTCTTCGGCAGTCCCGGAGCTTTTGTGGTGAATTTTCTCCAAACCCTGCCAGACAAAGAAAACAATTACTTGATATCAGGAAATGAACAAAGTTGCTGATATGGTGGATAATGATCGATTTAACTTACTTCTCGAGCATTTGAGTCATGTTCGCATAGTCCTGGGGATCTTTTCGTCTCGAGTCTAAGACGGTTACTACTCCCTGCTCAAGCTTAATCTCTAGGAGAATATAGTGGAAGCTGCGCATGCATGCATAAGTCATCAATTACATTACCATAACCTGGACTAATAAGGGAAACCGAATATGCACAAGACAGTAACACTCACTTGAAGTTGTAAGGAAAGAGTATTATATCTTTGTTTTGATTTAATACCAACGATCGTAGCAAGTTGGCCTCGGCTTCTTTGGCATGTTTTTCAACCGTATATGCATCTATGAGATTTGTGTTAATGAACCCAATATCACCGATTTGTCTTTTCTTCAATTCGGCGATCTTCAATCTGCATAATATAGTGAGGATAATTATAAATACATGCAATGAAAGAGCTGACCTATATAGAGAGACTTAATGACAGAAGTAGTACTACTTACAGACAGTAGCAAGTGATCGTTGTTTTATCGAGGGCCTTTTGATTGTAAAACTGGAAGAAATCCTCAAATGGAACATTCAGCAGTTCAATTCCAATGAGGTCATGCTCCGGTTTAACTCTCAGCGTCAAAGTACTCATCCCATCAGACTCTCTGCAGGTTTTCATGTACCAATCATGTAATCTTCGCATCATCATTGTTAGAGATCTTTCATCTTTGACGAGAGGCTTCCCGTAATGGTATTTGTGTTCGTCCACCTCCATGATTTCATAATGTACATCGTCGGACAGGTAATCTCCAAGATTGCTATAACCGGCCACCATCCTCGGATCATTAGCGACGATGTCTTTTGACACCTTGAGCGGGGGGCACGATTGGTTCGCTTGTTCGCCGAGCTGGGCAATTTTTTTCCCAGCTCGTCGTTCTTTTAACCTTTGATCACTGACAGTACTTCCCGACCGCTCCGCTTCGGCATATGTCTTTGCAAGAATGCGCTCATAGTTGCCTCTCGGCGGAGACTTTGGTGGTTTTGTCAGGGCAGCCAGAGTGCGCTTTGCTTTCACCGGATCTACCTTCTCCTCCGGAGGTGGATGTTTCTTTGCTTTCACCCCTTCAAAGAAGTTTGTCACTTCGGCTCGCACGATCTTCCTGGTTTCCTCCTCGGTCCTCTCCTATGGTAACTTCTCTGGAGTCTTCAAAGAAGGACCGAATCTGTATTGCCTCCCGCCTCTAGCAGCTGTACTGCTAGACGCCGCCAGAGCAGACGGAGCGGCTGCGGCTGTCTTCTTTCCTTGCTTACGAGGCGGAGGAGAAGGACTACGACGCGCCGGAGCAGCCGCAGCGGCGGCGGGTCTCTTCCGCCCTTGCTGACAAGGCGGAGAAGGAGGAGGCTGGCTGCTCTGGCGCGCCGGCGCAGGCGGAGAAGGAGGCGGAGTGCCGCCACGCGCCAGAGAAGGAGGCTGAGTGCCCTGATCACTCGCCGGAGGAGGAGGCGGAGTGCCGCCACGCGCCGGAGAAGGAGGCTGAGTGCCCTGATCACTCGCCGGAGGAGGATGCGGAGTGCCCTTACTCGCCGGAGCCGTCCAGTTCGGAAGGTTGATGAGCTCCTTCCGCCATAGGCACGGAGTCTTCAGAGCTAAACCCAGCCGAGTCTCCCCTTCACCGGTAGGGTGGTCAAGCTGGAGGTCCTCAAATCCCTCCGTTATTTCATCCACCATCACCCTAGCATATCCTTCTGGAATCGGCCAGCAGTGGTAGGTTGCGCCGGGTTCAGGAGGTAAAACAGAGCCAACAGCCGCCTTGGCTTTGAAGTTCTGCCATTGCGCCATAAGGTGGCAATGTTGAGACTCCGTGATAGCATCCACGGGGTAGCTAGCAGGAGCCGTCAAGACATGCTCCAGCTGAAGCAGCTCGGTGGAAGCCACGCTGCTTCTCCGCTGAGATGGCGGGGTAGCTTCGGGGGTAGTTTTGGCATGTCGATTGCTGTCTCGTTCCTCTAGCGCTTGAACCCTTTCGTGCAGCTTCTGAATTTGGGTCTGCTCCATTTTTTTCCTCCTCTCCTGGCTTTTGTAACCGCCTGCGTCCGGAAAACCAGCCTTCCACGGAACGGAGCCTGGCGTGCCTCGTGTCCGTCCAGGGTGCTCAGGATTCCCGAGGGCCATTGTGAGCTCGTCGTTCTCTCTGTCTGGAACGAACGTCCCTTCCTGCGCTGCATCGATATATTGCTGAATCTTCTTGACTGGTATTCTCAAAAGCTCGTTCGTCCAAATGCACCTCCCTGATACAGGGTCCAAGGTTCCGCCAGCCCCGAAGAACCAAGTCCGGCAACGGTCTGTCCAGTTCATTGTCTGTGGTTCGATCCCTTTTTCAAGCAGATCATTCTCAGCCTTGGCCCACTTAGGCCAGGCTTTGAGGTAGCCACCTGACCCCGTGCGATGGTGAAGCTTCTTCTTCGCAGCATTCTTCTTGTTTGTCGCTGACATCTTCTTACCTTTTCCGATGTCTTGTGGGCCACAAATGCGGGCCAGTGATCTCTGATCTTCTCATACCGGCCGATGAATTCTGGTGTCTCTTCTTTGTCGAAAAACGTTTTCAGCTCATTCTTCCACCTCCTGAATAGGTCTGCCATCTTCTTAAGAGCATGAGACTTGATTAATTCCTCTTTAACTGGCTTCTCTGGATCCTCCTCTGGCGGTAGGGTGAAATTTGCCTTCAGCTCAGTCCAAAGATCATCTTTCTGCATATCATTGACATAAGACACCTCAGGGTCTTCCTTCTTAGGCTTATACCATTGGTGGATGTTGATCGGGATCTTGTCCCTAACTAGAACCCCGCACTGAGCAGCAAATGCATCCTTTGTCCGGATGGGTTCAATCGGTTGGCCGTCGCGTGCGATTGCTGTGATCTCAAACCTTTCATCCGAGCGCAACTTTCTCTTCGGGCCTCGTCTCTTTACCGCAGTTGTGCTCGATCCGGAGGGCTAGAAAAAAGAAAAAAGACGAGTGTTAATTAATATGTGTACATACCAAAACAATGAATGCATCAATTAGCTAGTCAGCACAGGCTTAACTAATATATTTACCTGGCCGGACTCTGTTCGGTCACCGGAGCCGTCACCACGGGCTCCTTCTTGCACCAGCATTGGGTCACCGGAGCCATCATAATCATGTCTTTCCTCCTCCACTCTTCGATCACCGTAGCCTGCTTCTTCACCTTGTTCTTCCAGACCATCATTGTCGTTAAGATACGACAAGATATCACCTCCGGCTAAGATTATGTCCCCCAACACCCCTTCTGCGGGCCTGAATCCTGGCCCATGGATGGGTTTCTAATCGTATTCAGGCCGTGGTGGCCCAGTAGGTGGCATAATTTTTAATTTTTGGCCTGTTATTTTTCATGCATTTACTAATTATTTTGAGCTATAAGACCCTAAAATTGAAAAGCATTTCAAATGAACTCTGAAAAGGTTGAAAGTTGGCATGGTATCATCATTTCATCCACATAGCATGTGCAAGAAAGTTGAGAGGGTTACGGCAAAAACTAGATGCACTTCGTGTACAAAACGGACAATGGTATCATACTCGTCTGTTACAAAGTTGGCATGGTATCATCATAATAGTTGCGGGAGAAAGTCTTCATTTTTTCTTCGCTTGTGTCATTTGCTTATTGCGCCGTAACCATGGATAATCTTCATCGTTTATCGGGATGCTTGGGTGAGCCTTGACTTTGAAGGGAGGAATTTCATGAAACTTTTCATAATCTTCAGACATGTCAGTCTTGCCCTCCACTCCCACAATGTCCCTTTTTTCCTGAAAGAACTATGTGGCGCTTTGGCTCATCGTATGATGTATTCGCTTCCTTATCTTTTCTTTTTCTCGGTCTGGTAGACATGTCCTTCACATAGATAACCTGTGCCACATCATTGGCTAGGACGAACGGTTCGTCAGTGTACCCAAGATTGTTCAGATCCACTGTTGTCATTCCGTACTGTGGGTCTACCTATACCCCGCCTCCTGACAGATTGACCCATTTGCACTTAAACAAAGGGACCTTAAAATCATGTCCGTAGTCAAGTTCCCATATGTCCATTATGTAACCATAATATGTGTCCTTTCCCCTCTCGGTTGCTGCATCAAAGCGAACACCGCTGTTTTGGTTGGTGCTCTTTTGATCTTGGGCGATCGTGTAAAATGTATTCCCATTTATCTCGTATCCTTTGTAAGTCAATACAGTCGAAGATGGTCCCCTGGACAACGAGTACAACTCATCACAAACAGTGGTGTCACCTCTGAGACGTGTTTCCAACCAACTGCTGAAAGTCCTGATGTGTTCACATGTAATCCAGTCATCACACTGCTCCGGGTGTTTGGAGCGCAGACTGTTCTTGTGTTCATCGACATACGGGGTCACCAAGGTAGAGTTCTATAGAACTGTGTAGTGTGCTTGAGACCAAGAATATCCATCCCTGCATATTATTGAGTCCCCTCCAAGCGTGCCTTTTCCAGTCAGTCTCCCCTCATACCGCGATTTAGGGAGACCTATCTTCTTAACGCCAGGAATGAAGTCAACACAAAACCCAATGACATCCTCTGTTTGATGGCCCATGGAGATGCTTCCTTCTGGCCTAGCACGGTTACGGACATATTTCTTTAGGACTCCCATGAACCTCTCAAAGGGGAACATATTGTGTAGAAATACGGGCCCCAGAATGACAATCTCGTCGACTAGATGAACAAGGACGTGCGTCATGATATTGAAGAAGGATGCTGGGAACACCAGCTCGAAACTGACAAGACATTGCGCCACATCACTCCTTAGCCTTGGTATGATTTTTGGATTGATCACCTTCTGAGAGATTGCATTGAGGAATGCACATAGCTTCACAATGGCTAATCGGACGTTTTCCGGTAGAAGCCCCCTCAATGCAACCGGAAGCAGTTGCGTCATAATCACGTGGCAGTCATGAGACTTTAGGTTCTGGAACTTTTTCTCTGGCATATTTATTATTCCCTTTATATTCGACGAGAAGCCAGTCGGGACCTTCATACTGAGCAGGCATTCAAAGAAGATTTCTTTCTCTTCTTTCGTAAGAGCGTAGCTGGCAGGACCTTCATACTGCTTCGGAGGCATGCCGTCTTTTTCGTGCAAACGTTGCAGGTCCTCCTGTGCCTCAGGTGTATCTTTTGTCTTCCCATACACGCCCAAGAAGCCTAGCAGGTTCACGCAAAGGTTCTTCGTCACGTGCATCACGTCGATTGAAGAGCGGACCTCTAGCTCTTTCCAGTAGGGTAGGTCCCAAAATATAGATTTCTTCTTCCACATGGGTGCGTGTCCCTCAGCGTCATTCGGAACAGCTAGTCCGCCGGGACCCTTTCCAAAGATTACGTGTAAATCATTCACCATAGCAAGTACGTGATCACCGGTACGCATGGTGGGCTTCTTCCGGTGATCTGCCTCGCCTTTGAAATGCTTGCCTTTCTTTCGACATTGATGGTTGGTCGGAACAAATCGACGATGGCCCAGGTACACATTTTTCCTGCATTTGTCCAGGTATATACTTTCAGTGTCATCTAAACAGTGCGTGCATGCGTGGTATCCCTTGTTTGTCTGTCCTGAAAGGTTACTGAGAGCGGGCCAATCGTTGATGGTTACAAACAGCAACGCGTGCAGGTTAAATTCCTCCTATTTGTGCTCATCCCACGTACGTACACCGTTTCCATTCCACAGCTGTAAAAGTTCTTCAACTAATGGCCTTAGGTACACATCAATGTCGTTGCCGGGTTGCTTAGGGCCTTGGATGAGAACTGGCATCATAATGAACTTCCACTTCATGCACATCCAAGGAGGAAGGTTATACATACATAGAGTCACGGGCCAGGTGCTGTGATTGCTGCTCTGCTCCCCGAAAGGATTAATGCCATCCGTGCTTAAACCAAACCATGCGTTCCTTGGGTCAGCTGCAAACTCAGCCCAGTACTTTCTCTCGATTTTTCTCCACTGCGACCCGTCAGCGGGTGCTCTCAACTTCCCGTCTTTCTTACGTTCCTCACTGTGCCATTGCATCAACTTGGCATGCTCTTCGTTTCTAAACATACGTTTCAACCGTGGTATTATAGGAGCATACCACATCACCTTTGCAGGAACCCTCTTCCTGGGGGGCTGGCCGTCAACATCACCAGGGTCATCTCGTCTGATCTTATACCGCAATGCACCGCATGCCGGGCATGCGTTCAGATCCTTGTATGCACCGCGGTAGAGGATGCAGTCATTAGGGCATGCATGTATCTTCTGCACCTCCAATCCTAGAGGGCATACGACCTTCTTTGTTGCGTATGTACTGTCGGGCAATTCGTTATCCTTTGGAAGCTTCTTCTTCAATATTTTCAATAGCTTCTCAAATCCTTTGTCAGGCACAGCATTCTCTGCCTTCCACTGCAGCAATTCCAGTACGGTACCGAGCTTTGTGTTGCCATCTTTGCAATTGGGGTACAACCCTTTTTTGTGATCCTCTAACATGTGATCGAACTTCAGCTTCTCCTTTTGACTTTCGCATTGCGTCCTTGCATCGACAATGACCCGGCGGAGATCATCATCATCGGGCACTGGTTCCTCTTGATCTTCAGCAGCTTCCCCCCTTGCAGCATCATTGGGCACATCGTCTGGTTCCTCTTGATCTTCAGCAGCTTCCCCCGTTGCAGCATCACCGTATTCAGGGGGCACATAGTTGTCATCGTCCTCTTCTTCTTCGCCGTCTTCCATCATAACCCCCATTTCTCCGTGCCTCGTCCAAACATTATAGTGTGGCATGAAACCCTTGTAAAGCAGGTGGGCATGAAGGATTTTCCGGTCAGAGTAAGACTTCGTATTCCCACATGTAGGGCATGGACAACACATAAAACCATTCTGCTTGTTTGCCTCAGCCACTTCGAGAAAATCATGCACGCCCTTAATGTACTCGGAGGTGTGTCTGTCACCGTACATCCATTGCCGGTTCATCTGCGTGCATTATATATAATTAAGTGTGTCAAAAACCATTACAGAACATCATGAATAGATAATTAAGTGACCAAAGAGTTCCCTATATATACCCCATCACCACAGCAGAGCACTCCACAGTGCTCTATTTTTTCTGGCCGGCGAGGGGAGGGCATTTGGGTGCTCTAGCTCACCTCCTATGCACATGAGGTGTTCGATGAAATGTCTGAGCCACACTAGTTAATCTTTCTCCTCTCGAAACTCGACCTCCGAGCTTCATTTTCCCCGAGATTTGTCTAGGTTTAGCGGTCTGTCACGTCCCGTCCCCGTCTTCACCGCCGTCGATCGCCCGCGCCGATCTCGTCGCCAGCACCACCGTGGTGAGCCTCTTGTTCTTATCTTCTTTCTGAAAGGAAAAAATTCTTACTTTAGATAGTTACTTGTCTAATTTTGTTACTTTTATTATTCCTTCTTATTACATAGTGCGATGGTTTTGGTATCCGCCCCCGTCGGCCCTCGTCCTATCTATGATTCGGATGTGGTATATATTATCTTTTTATAACTATTTGGTTCATTTATTGTTTATGAGAAATATACCGACCAACGTGACATAGATTTTATTTATCTAGGAGGTAGTTGAACCGGAAATTCTAACCGACCATATTGTCGAGAGGTTAAATTTAGTTGAAGAAGAAAACAATTACTTGAAGGAAAAAATAAAAAAAATTGAGGAGGAGAAGATGATATTGGAGTTGCATGTTGCGGATGTCGTCGATGATCACAAGATCAAGATGGATGCAATGCGCTTGAAGATTAGAAAGATTAGAAAATATGCCATTCATACCGAGGCTTGGTATCATTATGCCGTTGGATCAATTGTTACCTTGGTTGTGATTATGATCGCATTTGTTTTCGCATTGAAATGTTTTACATAGTTTCAATGTATGGTTTAATTAATTAGATGCTCTGGAGAGCTATATATATGTTGTTAGATGAGAACTATGTATGTACTTTGGTTTTAATGTGATGATGAACTTCTATTAGTTTGGTCACTTAATTATCTATTCATGATGTTCTGTAATGGTTTTTGACACACTTAATTATATATAATGCACGCAGATGAACCGGCAATGGATGTACGATGACAGACACACCTCCGAGTACATTAAGGGCGAGCTCCTCTCAACTGCAGGCTTTCGGGCCTAACCGTTCTCTTTGCCTGTGGGGCCTACTGGGCCTTCTGCGGGCCTGAATCCTGGCCCACGGATGGGTTTCAAGTCGTATTCAGGCCGTGGTGGCCCAGTAGGTGGCATAATTTTTTTCTCTATTTTTTCTTTTCTCTTTTGCTTTATTTGTTTTGTTTTGTTTCTACTTACAACAAAAAATTATTTATTTTATTTCTAATTACTTATGTATTTTACTTTAATTATTTTATTTTTATTTATTTTACTGCTGCTATTTTTATTTAATTTATTAAGGTTTATTTATTTTAGTTACTATAGTTTATTTTATTTTATTTTATTAAGGTTTATTTATTTTTATTTATTTTAGTAAGGTTTATTTATTTTATTTACTATAAAAAATGAACATAGATACGCCTATAGAGAAAATTCAACCTAAATTCATAATAAATTTCTATGAAATTCAAAGAAATTTACTATGAATTTAGGTCAAATTCCCTGTATAAGGGCATCTATTTTCACTTTGAGAGGAGCTCAACAAGGCAGAGAGGGACGGGCTTATAAACTGGTGTGAGCGCCCTTCGGTTGGCGAGGTGGGACTAAACACTGGCCGCAACTAGGACCAGCCCTTTAGTCCCGGTTTGTGGTATGAACCGGGACTAAAGGGTGGTGGGCCAGGAGCGTGGCCCATTGGTCCCGGTTTGTCCCACCAACCGGGTCCAAAGGGGCCGGACGAACCGGGACCAATGCCCCCACGAGGCTCGGCAGGCCCCTGGCCGCACGAACCGGGACCAATGCTCGCATTAGTCCCGGTTCGTGATTGAACCGGGACTAATGTGAATATTGCCCTGTGACCAAAGCCCAGTTTTCTACTAGTGAGTAGATATCCTTTAAGCAAGTAAGAGCATGCTTTTCAATCCAGGTGGATAAACTAAACAACTTTTTAGATAAATTGCAATCAATAAAGGGAACGAAAGCTACAAAGCATCTAGTAGACGTGACCTAGAGCCTAGAACACTCGTTTTAGAAAGGTTGTCCACAACTAAAAGAACGTCACAGAAATATAGAGAGCAAAACCGCAGTTGAATTGGTTGCTAGAAGGGTTGCTACCTTATTCGACGGGGCCACCTCACGACGTACCTTCCTCTCCCGGTCACCGAAACAGCGGAGAACAACTCCCTCTACGTGCAAGAGCCCATCACACACCAAGAATCACCAAGAGACCAACAATGTTGCATAAAATAGGTAGACATGGATCAGATACGCAAGATCTGCGTCATGAAGCAAGCATAAGAGGAAGGAAAAAAGTTGACCTTGCCCGAAGGGAAGGGAGGACGCGCTGCCATCGGCATGAGTTTGAAGGGAGAGCAGCCGAGCTTATCTGGAAGTTGGTGGCATCTGTCCGCCTCACACCAACAGGAAGAGAGAAGCACCACATTTATAAATTTGGCCTTTTCTTTTAGTTCCTCATAATTTGCTTTTGATAAGGTCTCTTCTGTATGTAAAGGAGATGCTGACAAACAATATAGGTGCTTCACACAACTAAACTGCCAACGGATGACTGACTGAATGTAGGTCTGACATCCAAGCTGAGTACCCCCAAGAACTGAGCGATAAAGGAATTAGCATTGTATAGAAACAATTTGCAGGACATGATGGTGTCTGCAGCTCACAACCATATATAACCGCAAACAAAGCTAAACTACTACTAAGAAGCTAGCAACTAATGTCTGTGAAACTGATGAACGAATCCCACACAGAGTCTACTATTTGTTAGCCAAAGGAAATTTTTTCCAAGAAAACCAAAGAACTACACAGGAGCCATCATGGCTATACCAACATCATATTAAGAAAATGCAAAGGAATAGCAAAAGAACAACTTCAATAGCCCAGCTTAGCTTATATAATGCACCACATATGTTGCATGTTGACTGAAACCAAACTATTTCCTAAAACTACGTCTCAAGAATATCCTATTTAAAATTTAGAGGAAGTAAGATGCCAAAGCAAGCAAATTTAATATATATATATATATATATATATATATATATATATATATATATATATATATATATATATATATATATATATATATATATATATATAGGAGGGCTTTCCACCTGGATTTCATTACCGTATCAGGAAGTTCATGTCTAGAGCTGCGGAGGCAAAATGGTCCAGAGAAATAATATCGCATGGAAGCGGCATAGGCAAGCTTCCATGGACTACTTAGCATTTCTAATATTCAGAAATGAGAAGTCAAGATATAGATTGAGCATCAGTATTATTTTCAGCCTGCGTAAAATCAAATCAAATGTATGAGCACTCCATGGATATACTATATACTGTTGCTTTTCAGATTCAAAATGATCAAAAGTAATGAAATAACGCCAAAGGCAACCGACAACATGATTTGGGACCAGAAAGCTATAAAACCATTTATAGGAAAAGTGCCACATAATATGTTACTATGACAGGTTTATTGAAGACAGAATAATCATGAGCAATACAAAATGAAGAAAGTAATTTCTTACATAAACAACAGCCAGCTGAGCTGCCGCCAATTCATGTTCCTGCAACCTGTAATAACACACTCGAGTTCATTTGATCAACACATGCATTATTTTCAGTGCAAACAAAGCTGATTACCCTTAAAGATAAACCAAGTGTTGTAATTGAAGTAACTGTAAGAAAATATCATCACTGCGCTTTTGAAGTTGCAGCTAACAAAAAAGACAGATCAGAATGCCCGTTAAGATACACTTGCCAGTCAAAAGTGACTATAAGTTGGTTGAGGAAACATGAGTAACACCCATGTTGCAGATTTATATGAACATGAAAGGACACCACATATGGCAACAAGACTCTGTCATGTAGTTCTAAATCAACGGTTCATTCAGGAAAGCAGACAACATCAAAAGTGCTCATTCATATGAACCAAATAATGTAATATTTGCCAAGAACACAAGGGTGTAAAATTAGAATAACAGCATGAATCTCCATCTCAATCAATAACTTAAGCTAGGAAAAAAGAGCAAATCATTCACGCTGGTGTTTTATTTCCATTCATGAGTCATTGTCATCAAATTATCTTGTCTCTTCCTTTGTGTGAGATTGCACCTACATATTCAGGTCAGAATCATACATGAGCTTTTTTACTGACATACTTAAACAAAGATCATGCTTTGAATAAATCCTGACTGGATGCTAGCATTTATAGCATGGTTCAGACATCAGTTAATCACAAGGGTTAGAATACAATCCATCGTCGTTGTAGCACCCGGTACAATCAATTTAAAATGTAAAATAGACGGAGCAAGCACAAAAAGGCCACCAAACATGGGGCATGAATGTGGTAAAGAGATGATTCATCACTTGTAGGAACGAAATTGAGGCACAAAATATGAATCATGGTAAGGGGATATGCTAGAGAGAGAGAGAGGATTCAAAAGGAGCACATATTCACCTGGGACTTAGACCTTTGATTTGGCGGCCATGGAAGAAAATCCCTAGCTGAGCAGTGTCGCCTTGCTCGATCCTATCAAGAAGAAGCCCCAAATCAGCTTAGTCGATTCACTAAAAGGAAGAACAGAGAAAAAAAATTCTCAGGGATCTCCCATGAACAACAACAAAACTATTCTAGAAGAAATACTACTACTCCTGCAAGGAGAATAAACATGTGAAACAATAGAGCAACCATACCAAAACAATACTTGGGGGAAATGGGTCAGAAAACTTGCCTTGCTCCACACTGCAACTGTGCTTCCTGCCTCCTCGCGTCCCTTACGTACCGGGGTTAATCACCTTAACTACTAATTCATTATCCTTCCATCTGCAATATAAGTCCCGGAGTAAATAACTACGAATGAAAATACATGATGGATAATAAGTACACGGATTGGTCCACCTACTAATTTAGCCCACAAGCCATCGAGTAGTATCACAACATGCCATCATTTGGGATCTTTCTTCATGGAACTTTAATTGAGATATCTCACATTCTACCCACAAAACCTTCGAGCCATCTCTATCCAACCAATCTGTGCATAAACAACATGGTTAATTAAAATAGGAAGTAATCCAAACAAATGGTATTTCTGAAAGAAAGAGGTAGGAGCAAGCATACATAACAATCAATGGCATCACATAATAGCAGACAAGGATCGAAGTTATGTAGTACTTAATGAATCATAACAAAAGGTAGTACACCCCACAAACATATATATAGGAATTGATCAAAATATGAGAATTCTGGAATCATACTTTCGAGAGATTTGCCCCTATCTCTTTCCGGTGGACACTCAAGCAAAAGAGCAGATTAGCTTCATATGATAATTTTGGAATCATACTTTAGAGGGATTTGCCCCTTTCTCTTTCTGACAAACACGTAACCAAAAGAGCAGGTTGTCAATCGCCTTGTAGTAGGCAGCAAACCAAGCAACTGCACTAAAACTTACTCCAATTGGATCGATAAATTGCCGCAGCTGTATCTGGTATTACACCATTGCAGGGCAATAAAATTAACTATAGAGAGATTAATTAAATTTCCATTGTTAATTGATGGCCAACACAACTTCTGTAACTCCCACATCTTTTAGAGTCTCGATCTGGCGAGAAAGGCATTACAAAAGAAATTAACCACAAGATACACTGAATAGTTCCCACATCTTTCGGAGCCAGGATCTGGTGATGAAGGCATTACAAAAAAATAATCACAAGATACACTGAAAAATTAAAGGTTTTTGTTCAGTGTTTGTTGTCCTAGAGCATAGAGGATATCATGACTGACCTAATTTGCAAATTTTGCAGGCAATATCTATGTACAAGTATCAAAAGGAGAATATCTTGACTCACCTAATTTCCTCTAGGACAACAGGCAAATCCACAAGAAAGAGAGAGGAGGAAACTATGGAGAAGTCGGCTTACCTTCGGGGGAGCCCGGTGGTGGCAGTTGACGGCGTAGTATGGAGCATGCTACACCCTGGTGGCCACCTCGTCGTCGGCCAGCACGGATCCGCGGGGCGGCACGACAACCTTGCCACGTGCACCTCCTTCACCCTCCACCACGCCAGGGACGCCATCCCTCTCTGTTGTCGTCCTTCACAGCGCCGTCTGGTAGGTGGTGGTGATGGCATGGCGGCGGCAAATGGGGAGGATGGTGGCGGCGGCGGGCAGGGAGGATGGCTGGCGGGGAGCGAGTCGGCGACTGAGCGAAGACGCGGGATGCGGAGGGTGGTCGACGGCCACGGGAGGAGAGGAGGCAGGGTGGCGGCGCGAGGTGGGGGAGGAAGCGAGAGGGAGTCGGGGTGAGAGTGGGAAAGGAGAGAGGCAGCTAGGGTTTCACCACAGGGTGCTGTCTTTTATACGTTCATGTGTGAAAAGACGAGAATGCCCTCGGTGGGGCACGGAAATTACCGGCGGTGGCATGGTGCTTTTGATCCGACGGTGAGGCTCTCTCTATCACACGATCCGACGGCCAGACTCTCTCCATCACACGATCCAACGGCCAGATCTCGTTTGGACACGCAATCGGACGGTCCAAAATCACATGGCCTGAGAAGGCTTCATTTTGTTCCAGACTCTAACAATGGGATTAGTATCACATTGGTCCCCTAGACGCGTAATCACTACTGTAATTTAAATAGCCCCATCCACCCAGGACGTTAAGTCCTTTATCGTGGCAGCCCTACCTCATCATGCTGGTGTAGGCGATGCTACAGAGCAACATCTACATCAGCCTAGTAGGGTAGATCTGTCCACGATCAAGGAGTTTTTTTCATGTAATTTTTTCCGACATTTATAAAATCGACCCAAAAATTATTTGAATACTTATGTCATCATTACGAGCAATTTTGCCATGTCAGTTTTCGAGCAGGGCGGCAGAGCGCCGCCGCTCTTCCCGGACAGGAAGTTTAATGCCTGTGTCGCGTGAGGAGGCCTCCGCCCCTCATCTTACTATTCGAAAAGAGCAACCGCAGCTGCACAATTTCACGGAGTGCTGCCCGCACCAGCACCATTCGGGTCTGCCAGAGGGGAAGTCTGAAGCACATTTTTTTATTCCAACTCCGCCAAATGACCCTAAACTTTTTTCACACATTGCCATCACCATGGACATCGTGCATGATCTTCGGGTGGGAGCAAAGGGCCCGTCTCGAATGACATTTTTTCGGCGTCCTTCAAATGGACTCAATTTTTTTTTCATAGCCTTGTATCATAATGACAAGCATGCGTCCCAAGTTTCATAGCTTTTCTACTATGTATGAATTTTATATGGTTTTCTCAAACATAAAACCCTGAAAAACTGTCCAGACATGACGCAATGTGCGTATTTTGTCGGAATTCGATGAAATTTTGCATGGTGTCCTAGGGTGGGCATGCCCATTCAGTCGCAAAATTTGGACTCACTCGGAAGATGCCTAAAAAATGACCTTGTCAGCGGAGGCCGTTCTAGTGGGAGCGAAGGACCCGTCTCGAAGGATGTTTTCGGACATCCTTCAAATGGACCCAAATTTTTTTCATAGTCTTGTACCATCATAACAAGCATGCATGCCAAGTTTCATAGCTTTTCGACCATGTATGAATTTTCTATGGTTTTCCTGAAGATAAAACCCTGAAAAACTATCTGGATGTGATGCAACATGCGTATGTTGTCGGAATTCAATGAAATTATGTGGGGGGTCCTATGGTGTGCATGCCCACTCACTTGTGAAATTTGGAGTCATTTTGAAGATGACCAGAAAATATTGCCCAGACGTTCAATGCATTTTATAGAGTTTCACGATGATAAAAGCCTAAAATATTGCCCGAACGTGACGCAACATCCCCTGGTTATCCAAATATATGGATACTAATACTAACCCATAGGAAGCGCTCTACAAAATACGGAAATTTTTTTGTCCAAAGGACCAAATAAAAATCCAAAAACGATGTCAACAGATCCCGTAATAAAACCCCTAGGCAAGCGACAGTTAGTTATTGTTCATTATTTATGGACCTTTTTTTAATTTTTGTGAACATTTTCTAAAAAGATTATGGACATTTTTTTCCAAATTCCCGAATATGTTTGGAATATTGGATTATTTTTTTAAAATCATGAACATTTTTTATTTCATTAACATTTATTTGAAATCAGAATTATTATTATTGAGATGTGCAAAAAAATTAAATTTATTATAACATATGCATATTTTTTGAAATCCCGAATAAATTTAGACATGAAAAAACAAAAACTAAAAATTTAAAATTAAATAAAAATCAGAAACTATAAAATATATAAAACAGGGGAAGCCAAGCCCGCGCTTGGGCCGACCCATTACCGCGGGCCCAAGGACGAGGCCCGGCGAAGGGTGTCGTCTTTTGGCCCGTCGTAGGGTGCCGTATTTTTTCATTCAAAATTTCTTCCCCGCCTCTCGTCCGCCTCGATGCCTTTATTTTAAAACTAATTCGAACGAAATTTAGGGATGCCCGTGACGTCGGGTAAATTTCATTCAAAATTTGGAATTTATACAAAGTTTTTTTGAATGAAATTTAAACGTAAACATAAAAGCCCTAAACTACTCCGAGTCGCTCCACACCGGCTCCAGGAAGTACCTGCCGGAGCCGCCCACGTCCGGCGCGTCGCTGCGGGCCGTGTCGCCTCCAGCGCCGCCCACTGCCAGCTACAGCCCAGCCGCCAACGCCGACCGCCGGAGCGTCTCCAAGAGGCCCGGTGAGTCCTCCGGGTCATACGGTGCGCACTACAGAACCCACCCGCGGTTGTCGCCGACTCACAGATGGTGCGGAAGGGGCCCGGGATGTCGTTGGGTTCACCTTCTCGGAGCGCCGTCAGCTTCGGCAGGACCCGTGGCACCGGTGGTGGGGGGCGATAGCTGCTAGTGGGGCGATGGCCACGGCCGCCGCCGGAGGGGGTGGGGGCGGGGGAGGGTGCTGCACAGGAGGCGCCGCACCGGCGAGACAATGGCGAGCCTCCTCGATGACCTTGTCGAAGTCGCAGCCGTCCCAGAACGTGCGGCAGCTGTGCCTGTTGAATCGGCCGCCATGACCGGTGCACTCATGGCCGCGGGCGATGGGGGGCCCTCCACCGCGTAGCCACCGCCATCAATGTGCCAACCTTACGGCAGGCGAGCAGCCGGCGGCACGAGGACGCCGTACCGGGATAGGTCGTCGGCCTGGTCGACCGTCGGCGACAACGGCCAGGACCCCGCCCTCGCAGCGCCGCGCCTGCCGCCGCTCAACATCGCCGCCGGTGGGAGTGGGATCAGGTCGTTTTGGATCGTGTCGCTGCAGGGGGTGTGTGGTGCGAGGGGGGAGGGGCTTCGCGGCGATGCGTCCATTTATAGGGAGAGGACAGGGGGCGGGGTCGATGGCGCGGCTGGGAGCCTCAATTAGACTTATCGGGAGCCGGCGGGACACGTCATCAATGGCGTCCCTCGGGACCCGGTCGCAACACACCTTTCAGTGCCGCCGAGGGGGCAGTAGGCGGCAAGGAGCGTATTGCGGAGGGAGAGGGAGGCGAAGGCGTCACGAGCACTGGTCCATGGCGACGGGAAGGCGCGCAGTCGAGGACGGGGACCAGAGGAGAGGTGGGGACTCGGGGAGGTAAGCTCCTGCCGGCGGGGTTGCCGGAGAAGCTGACGGCGAAGTCACGAGATATGGTCAGCGGCGGTGGGGAGGCGTGGGGTTGGGGGCGGGGGGGGGGGGGGGGGGGGGGGTGTGTGTCAGGAAGGTGAGCCCCGGCCGGCGAGGTAGCCGGAGATGCCGTCGGTAACGCAAGGGGTAGCCCCAGCTCCCGGTCTCCTCTGTGCGTTGGGGCAGAAGGGGGAGGGGGAAATGAGGCTGCGGGGTGAGAGATGCGAGGGATTTGTGAAGTGGTTCTGCTTTTATATACCGATGGTAGTTTCGCCATAAGTACTGTCTGAAGTTCAGTGGCATTTCTGTGGGGAAGGGGTGAGAAGCTGCGGGAAGCGCACGAAGCACGTCCTGAGGTGCTTTTTGCTTCTAGTGCATTTGGGATGGGTGCTTCTACAGAGCCAAGGCCCAAGTTTTAGCTGTTTGTTTGGGCTAGCGCTTTTAGGAGTTCAAAAGCACCAAAAGAAAAAACTCAAGCCCAAACAAACAGGGCCTAAATTGAGGGTTCTGAACTTCTGAGATGCTACTTAACCAATTCTGCCTTTGTTTCTCGATACTTTCCAAGATTTTTAGTAATGATGGTGACTGCATGCAGCTATAAAAGCCATCAAAGTGAACTTATCTAAGCATCATTTCCTTGGGACATGGAGTTTCTAATCCTGAGCTCAAATGCACCCTTTTAAACAGTAAAACCGAAAATAGAGTAAAAAGATTCATGACCTTCTGATTTTTTTTACAACAAACATTGTTCAATGTTATGCATGCGTGCGAATTTCGTGAAGAAAACAAATCCCTAATAATCTCGGCAGAAAAAAGAAAAATCAATGCTCAGAAAAGACTATTTTGTAAAGAATTTTCTATCACTGATTTTTCCCCAAAGCAATAGGAATGTTTTTTTCTTCACGAAATTCGCACGCATGTAGAACATTCAAATTCAAATGCTGTCAAAAACTTTCAGAATTGTTTTGTTTTGCTATTTTTTTTATTTTGATGTTGATGCAAGGTGCATTTGAGCTCCGGAGAAGAAGAGTAGTTTCACATTGTGAACGATTATTAAGCCAATCAGCGGTCGTCCCAATTTCCATCACATGATACTGAGATCCCAAGCAAACTACCTTGGTCTGTTGGTCATCTGTCCACGATGCTAATGCATGCACTTATCCTGCTTATTTTGTTACTGTTCACTTCCAGTTACAGTATAAAAGAAAAGTATGACAGGTATATTCCCTTTGTTTCTAAATATAAGTATTTTTAGAGATTTCAGTATGGACTACATATGGATGTATATAGACATAGTTTAGAGCGTATATTTGCTCATTTTTCTTCATATGTAGTCCATATTGAAATATCTAAAAATACTTGTATTTAGGTGCAACGGGAGTAGAAGAAAATATAGGGCTTCTCTAGAGAGGGGAGATGACTAAAACAGTGTGTTACACAGAACGCACAATTAATCAAAGTGATCGGCGTTATTATCTATATCAATATAAAAAGATCCAAAGGAGCAGATCCAACTGATCTCGGCCATCGAACTAAGTCAATCCAACGATCTAGACTGCTCCAATGGCGAGCGTTAAATGTGTTTAACATGCAATTAATATCATATCAAATATTGCACTAATCATAGGATTAACACAAATAATAGCATAGTACCTAATATCCGTGTGCAATTAATATATTACCTAAATATTAACGTGCGTTGCACGTGCGCATTTACTAGTCCTAAAAAGGGCGTGCAATATTAGCTCCCGGTGAACCACCTCCTGGTGTGGTGGTTGAATCGTGGAAGCACCAAGTAGTATGTTCAAATCAGAGAGCTCACTTTTACGCACCTAAGTCTTTCAGTTAAAAAATTAGCAAGATTTACGGTACTCATCAATCTTCTTATGCATGTCGCGGTGTGTACATGTACCTTTGTACTAATGGCGAAAAAACAGAAGCAGACACCAGGCATAATCGTTGACAAACTAACTAAGACTGTAAACGTAAACGACTGAGAGCAAACAGACAATAGTCATGAAGCAAGGTTGGGACACAGATATATGTACACTAATCTTCATCGTCTTCATCTTCATTTTCCTCTTCTTCTTCTTCTTCCTCTTCCTCTTCCCCATCCTCTTCATCTTCTTCATCTGAGTATGCACTTAGTGGAAGATCTCCGATCATGCAGGGTGTGTATAGAAATGACTCTTCTATCCCAAATGTTGCGCTGTCATAGTTTGGACAGAGATAACCTATGTACTGAACTTTTGAGCTATCCAAATGGTAAGCCACTACTACAGAATACTCTGCCAAGAAGAAGGCGATCTCTTTGCAAGGATGAAATCCAATTAGAAAGTATCCACGACGATGTCCACACTCATCGTTTGTGTTTGTGTCAAGCATATTATCATCGTCCCAGCTCCAATCAAAACATTGCCCTGCTAGCCTTTTGTTATTTCCATGTTTGTCAAGAACCTGATCGTCATCTAACATCCAAGGCCTGCAAATTCCTTTCGGGTCGAGTGAAGATATACTTGCCAACGGCGTGAGGTCAACACAATTCTTCAACGCCCAGCCTGCCTGACCGTTTGATTCACTCAGGGTCCATATCCGAATTCGATCACGGATCTCTGCAAAGTACACATCCTCCTCCGATCTCCCAAGATAATGCTTCCCAACTTTGCCTTCCATAACATCTATTGGAGTTCTTATTACTTTATATTTTCCACTAGGCAATGAAAACCTACAAAAATGTCAACAACTATTTAAATATAAAATAAGCAATATGAATGCTAGAGTTGGCAACAGAATTTAGTTTCGTGTGCTTTTATCATGATGTTTACCTGGTGACAAATGTATCATGATAGAGCAGCACGTGTAATGCTCCATGACAATACACGCCGTAGCGCCATCTGCATGTTGACATCATAAACATGTACATGAACGACAAGCTACCCCGCAAATTTACCACTCTCGTCATAGTACCACCTTCCCTAGTAAACGATATCTTCTGCCATTGTCTTGTGCTCGACGAGAAAACATCTAGCGTCAACTCGGGCGGCGGCCATTCCATCGAGTGCAGTTCCTCCTCCATGCTCGTGCTCTCCGAATACCTTGAGCTTATCGTGAAGTATTCCTCGATCAGCTGTTCCGGTGAGACTTCTCTCGACGCGCAGTCGCTCACGTCGAACAACCCTAAATCCTTGGGTTGTATCAGGAATACCTTATAGTGTGGCGACATGGTAGGATCGAATGCGAGATACGGGGCGCAAAACTCTTGGTCGAATGTGGCCGGGAGGCGCACCCACCGTCGGGTGGCGGGGTTAACCACGCAGAAGGCCCTCATGCTGCCACAGTAGAAGTTGTAGCCGTCGCCGTATAGCAAGAGGCCGTTGCAGTGGTCCACGATCATGTTATGGTCCTCGGTGTAGCCGGGCAGGAAGTGGAGGTTGCCATAGTCGACGCGGCGGTGCCGCGTGGATGCGCGCCCGAGGAAGTGCGGGCGGTGGTAGCGCAGTAGTTGGCAAAGATGCCCTCCACCGAGTCGGGCAGGTGGTGCCTCCGGGGCAGCAGCCGCCGCCCGTCCACGACGGCTAGCCATGCCCTGCGCACGCGGCCCAGGTCCCGCCGCGCGAGGCGGCCGAGGATGGCGGCGAGCGCGTCGTCCGGCAGCGTCTCCGTGTGGTCCATCAATGCAGATCACGGCAGCTCGGGGTGATCACGGCAGCTCGAGGTTTCCGCTCGAGACCCTGTACCCTACTGTGCTTTATATGCAAGAATTTACGGCCATACATGGTAGGATTTGTCTGTACTGGTGTCATGTAAAAAGAGAGTGGAAAACTTGGCAGGTACGGAACCAAGTTTTGGTATGGAAAACTTGACCTTTGGCTTACGATCCATGTGCTATGCACGCAAGGTTGAAATTGCAGGTTTCCACGGCAAACTATTCCTTTTTTGAATTCAGCATATATATATTTCTGATGATACACATGATATACCACATGGTAAAATTTGTGAAAGTGAGCTCAAGAATTCCAATGTTCGAGGGATTGGCCCTCGGCGAAACCGGCTAACTAAGGTACAAATTACAGAATAATCCAAAAGGAAGCGGGAACAATGTGTTGGTACCCTACTAGATTAAAGTTACACAGGGAATGCCCTACAAGTACATGATACAACTTCAGATATCCACACCTTATGCAACCACACCATTAATATCACACCTGTTGATGTGTATGTGCATCGATCCCAGTTGCTGATGGACCGCTCACCCGCACTTCACCGGATAAATAATAAATGAGCCGCTCAAATCATACACCGGCTGTACACGCAATATTCCTTGGAGTTTCTATATTTACATTGTGTTGATATGGCGAGCTGAGATATTCTCGAGAACCAAATTTCCGGTGGTCTTCGTACTTCACGTTTCAAAGAGTTGGCTTCTCATGGTACTGCAGATGTCATCTGCCACAGCATCGTTCTCAAGTAGGAACTTCTCGGCTTCCTCCTTGCCAGGCAGGAAGTCGCCGTTGATCCAATACCCAGATCCTTCCTTCACGATAACTCCATGCGTAGAAGCCATCTCCAGAATCTCCGATTCATGGCAGATTCCCTTACCAAACCCAATGTTGAGCCCAGCTTCCTTCAGGGCTGCTGGTACTAATTTGTTCTTGATGATCTGCACTGCTATGCTAATGCCAGTGGCCTGAAAATGCAGAATTTTGTACTATTAGAGCAATGGCATGTATCCGATGCTCTGTTATGATCAAGTTATGCATACTTTGCATGTTTAGAAGAAAAATGTGCATTTGTCTATAGTGCTATCGACCAAGGGTAACAGAACACCAAATAAGAATCATGAAATCTATCTGTAATACCTCGTCTTTGCTATACTGCAATTTCCTTCTCGAAGTCCTCATTCTGATTGCTGAATAGAACCCTAACGCGTTGCCACCACAGGTCACCTCCTTGTAGAGCCCAGAAGATGGATCTGAGCTCCGCTTTGTTCTAACCTATAAATAGAATCAATCAATAGAGTCAAAGAAGCATGGCAGAAGAATCATACTCTCTGTATTAAAATATCTTGGGAGACCTTCGTGTTTTGACTAGTATGATAGGAGGAAGAATAAGGATAACAAAATCACATTAAGGCTGCAACAGAAAGGGATAAAAATATCAATCTGATATAGAGGCATGCCAGCATATTTGATACTTTCAGTACTACAATAGCATATCTTTCCAACTGTTACACAAGCCAGTACTGAGTTTTCAATTTTTCAGATCAAGCCCATTTCATTTTGAAGATTAGGTTTACAAGAACATAACACAGCATATTCATCTATCTTTGTCAGTACATGGAGAAATGCTCATTTATAATATTAGGAGATTGGTTTTAATAGGTTCTTGTTCGAACAACAGGAAACAATACAAACTGAAACAATTACTCAGTCAACAACATCTGACAAATCATGTGGGAACCAGGAACAAGGGTCTCAAGGAGCTGAGGTGATGTTCGATGTAATAACCCAACAACACCAAGAAACACAAGTAAATTCATACCTGATTCACAAAAATAATAAGTGTTTCAGAGCGACTTAATGTGTATTGAATTTTTCGAAGTGCCCGAGTCATTAAACGGGATTGTGCGTCTTTAAATTTCATGTATATTTCACCTTCAAGTTCACATTTGGGAATCAGTGCTGCCACCTGTCATTAATCCATTAAAAGCAAGGTAAACAAATACTATATAACATAGATTAAATACGAAGTACATAAAGTTGGCAGCCTAAGCAAAAGTTGATGAATGATTGCATAAATGAAAGATAAATAACATATCATGCAAAATTATAGTGCTAATCTTAAATCATGGAGTTAACAGTCCAACTGTCGGACGAACTACCAACACATGCTCTTCTTTTGTACTACTAGGGAATGCACCATCTTCAAAATTCAGTACATATCATCAATGCTAATGTAAGTAAGCCTCTACCTACACGATATAACAAAGTAGATAAAATAAGGTAAAGAAAACATAAAATATCTGAAAATGGCATAGTGAAGTAACATACACTATCCACAACAACAACATCAATGGATCCACCAACAAGAGTGTTCACTATGCTTAAAGAATTTTCAGCAGAATCAGGTTGAGCTATTAGGAGTTTGTCAATGTCCACACCAACTTCTTCTGCAAATGAAGTGTTGAAAGCATTTTCTGCATCAATATAAGCACAATAGCCTGCAAGTTCCCAATCACAAATATTGATCAGATACTCTGCTTCACGATAAGATGAAAAACGTATCAACTACCAAGCACAATAAACCAAACAAAGAGTAAAGATAAATCACGCAATAGCTCTGTGAAAGTACTTGACGAGAAGGATTTCAACCAGTTGGATAAAATTTGCTCTTGAGACTTGATGTAGGGAAATCTTACTAGCCAGCATTGTAACAATGTAAAAAAAGACTCCTCGAATAAGAACGGTATTTGCATTAAAACATATTACTCCTCCGATCCATATTACTTGTTGCTCAAACGGATGTATCTAGACGTATTTCAGTGCTAGATACATCCATTTGAGTGACAAGTAATATGGATCAGAGAGAGTAGCAATTTTTAGATATGTTTCTAAGTATACAATTTCCAAACATTCTTTACTAATGCATGTTTGGGAGAACATTAAAAAATAAAAACTGACAAATGTGGAAGCCATTCTTAAACTTGAAAATCCAACTTCTTGACACTGAAATGTTACTTATAATGCTAAGTACAGCTGCTCAAGAATATACAAAAACATTTATAATGACTTCAGGAGTGCACAAGATTATAACCATTCACAGATTTCATGTTGTCAAGGATTGCTGTAGCCAAGTAAATATGGTGAAGGATAAAACAGGAGGGTAGACAATTTGATAATTGAATAAAAAAATTGCAGGCACCATAAAAGAAATATCAACCTCCATTCTTTTGGGCTTCCTTTATAACATGAAGTGCAAGTGTTGTCTTCCCAGATGACTCTTTCCCAAATATTTCAACCATTCTACCCTGCCAAAAACCTTTAGTCAGTGATTTGTTAAACAGGGCAAGTAAAATAAAATTTGAAATATACTGAAAAAAATAGAAATCCAAGGAGACAAACATGAAGCTGTGCCTGTATATACTTTTCTACAAATGCTGAAGATAAACTGTGATTCTTGAGTGCCCAGTCAAAAGAAAGATAGCAATCATCATCAACAGTTCAACACGCAACACATGATGTTTAGCACAAGTGAATGAAAGGGACTTTGCCACTCAATTGACCAGTTGAACACATGATACAGTTTAAACCAATGCAGAGGTGTAGGTGTGCATAAAAATTCCCGCAAAATACACCAAATAACATTTGGACTTGTGACTGCAGACAGAAATAAGGACTGCTGTATAGCATACAGCAACAGGACAAAGAAAGGTTATTTGAATTTTCCTGCGCAACATCAGTGGGCCATGTGCAGTACCAAGTGAGGCATTTACAGGCAATTAAATGATAACAACACATACTTAGACCATGTGAATATTTAGTTTTGAACAATATGGGAAAGCATTATAAACCTTTGGTAAACCTCCAATGCCAAGAGCGAGATCAAGCTTAAGAGAACCAGTCGAAATGACAGATGCACGCCTTGTCCGGGAGAAGCGCTCCAAGCACAGATTAGAATCTCTATCGAAATCACTTGCAAGCTGAGAGACAGCACCATTCAGTGTCGACACTTTCTCAAGAGATTTCGCATCATCCAGTGGGGGGTCGCTTTCATAGTCTAACTGCATATCAGCTGAAATTTTGTACAGATTCCTGAGTAGACGCATAACTCATAAGGAAGGCAGTTAATAACTTAACATAGCTATAGAACACAAAAGAGTACTACGTATATAGCGCTGTAACTTCGGAGAGCATCAGGTGTCTACTAGTAGAATACTAACATACTTTTACCATATGTTTTGTGCAGACAGTTGGGGAAAGACAGTGCCTAATAGGCATTGAATGGCCACAGCAATTTGATTTTCGCTCATATGTCGTGTGCAGAGCTGGGTTTTGACAATACTAGGTATATATTACACACGGTATTAAACTTCGAAGGTCATATATATATATATATATATATATATATATATATATATACCAAACAGCAGATAAATCTGGAGCCTTTCATAACACAAATACCAAACAGCGAATAAATCTGGGCAGACATCAGCCGCACCTGTGGTTGACAAGAAACAGCCTTGCGACCAGAAGCGAAAATATGCATCGCTTCTCCCACCCTAGCAGATCACAGCGAGGAAAAGGTGGCCAGAGTTAACTTGGGAGTCAAAATGCAGCATTGCAGGCAGAGTGGCGGTGGGGATGAGGAGGCGGCACCTGAAGGGGTAGGTGGCGGAGGTGAGAGGGCACGCACGGCGTGGAGTAACGGCGGCCCGCGCCGGAGGCGAGGGCGGCGGCTCGTCGGAGGAGCGCCGGCGGCGAGGAGAGGACGCCCATGCTGGCGGCGCGGCAGGAGGAGGAGGGAGCGAGGAAGGAAAGCAGGAGGCAAGGAGGACGAACTGACAAATCTTACGGACCCAAACAAACTAGAAACGTTGGGCTGGGCCGGGCACGCATACCGCAGGCCCTAGTCAGGGAGCTGCGAGTGAAAAAACAAAAAAGAGAATGGCCCGGCTCATGAAACGAGCACACCATCGAAATGGTCTCTTCAGGTTTCGAACTCGCGCAGTTCCACTAACTTAAGTGTTTCGCAAACCACTCAAGTTATATGCCATTATGCCATTAGTGATAGGTAATAGCGCCAACTGCATAATAACAATGTCGCCGCGCTATTTTATTACTGATTAATGTTTTTTGAATTATTTGACAAAAGAATCCTGAATTTCAAAAGGTTTATGGATTTCGAAAAAAGTTCGTCCATTTTTCAAGAAGTTCACAAACTTGAAAACAAGTTCACCAATTTTCAAGAAAATTTTTTATCCTCAATATTTTCATTCTATTCCGGTCTCCTTCCATCGATCCTTTCCAATCCATTCCGATCCGGATTTTTCTTTCCAAACCCATCCACACAGTATGGAGATCCGCTGGTTGTGTAGCTGACCTGGGGAGTTAGTGACCACAGCGTCGCACGGGGTTAGGGTTCTTGTTGTTCCCTTGTACTTTTATTCCAGCGGCTCCTCCATGTACTAACAGTTCCAGACCTCCTGAACTGTTGGATGTTGTTGTATTGTTCTTCTCTATCTAATAAAGATCGGCCAACGGCCCTTCGATGACAAACCCATCCACACAAGATATGCATCTTGATGGGTTACTTCCCATCCATCCCATCCCATTCCTTTACCGACCATGGAAAAGAAGAAGGTGAGCAGAGCGGAGCATGCTGGCTTGTGAGCCGTCTTTGTTGGGAAACGTAGTATTTTAAAAAAATTCCTACGATCATGCAAGATATATCTAGAAGAAGCATAACAACGAGCGGGGAGAGTGTGTCCACGTACCCTCGTAGACCGAAAGCGTAAGCGTTTAGTAACGCGGTTGATCACTAGTAGGAAAAGGGGCTTTTACCCCGGTTTGTAAGGGCCTTTTGTCCCGGTTTTCGAACCGGGACTAAAGGGTCGTTACTAAAGCCCTAACCCTTTAGTCCCGGTTCTTACACGAACCGGGACAGAAGGTCCTCCACGTGGCCGCTGCTGCCAGCCCAGGCAGGGGGGCCTTTGGTCCCGGTTGGTGCCAACAACCGGGACCAATAGGCAGGGCCTTTTGTCCTGGTTGGTGTCACCAACCGGGACCAATAGACATCCACGCGTCAGCAGCTGGCAGGAGCTGAGGTTTTTGTTTTTTTTGAAAGGGGGTGGTTTAGGGGTTTTAGGGGGTTAATTTAGGTGTTTCATATATTGTGTTAGCTAGCTAATTAATAGAGAGAAGTGTCCTCTCTTATCTCCATGCTTGGTCGACGCTACCTATTATATACGTATGGAGAGGACTAGACACGCTAGCTAGTAATCAAATGAAGGAAACAGAAGATCGTCATGAACATATGCATACAGAGAAGTGATATCGACCACCTCTCCTTCTCCAAGAGATTGGTCGAACAACAAGTTCTCGTATATCTATCCGACACTACCGGCTACATATATACAATAATTATCTCTTACAATACAATCTCCTAATTAAATTGTAAGAACACAGGGTCCACATAGTATTCTCCGTTTTCAGCGATCACGTGGTCAAGGAAGAATGCCGCCAATTCCTCTTGAATTCCTCGCATACGATCTGGTGCTAGGAGTTCATCCCGCTTCCGAAACATCTAATTTGAAGAAGGGGGTCAATACATATATATATGAATAAATGAAACTCAACACAAATGATGGTAATAAAATAAAATTGTGAATATTATTGCTTACGCACTTCATATTGTTCGTCAGAGTAGCCCCGCTCACAGGTCGTGTAGCGGATGGACTCGCAAACGTAGTATCCACAGTAATTATTCCCGGCTTCCTGCCACAACCACTTTACAAGAAATAGAGGTCAATCAAACTGATAAGCAAGCATGCTAAATGGTATTGATGAAACTAGCGCTTGAATCACTAGGAGATGCGCGGAACATGCTACTATAGTACTTACTTTCGGGTGTTTAAATTGCAGCTTCTTCGGCAGTTCCCGGAGCTTTTGTGGTGAATTTTCTCCAAACCCTGCCAGACAAAGAAAACAATTACTTGATATCAGGAAATGAACAAAGTTGCTGATATGGTGGATAATGATCGATTTAACTTACTTCTCGAGCATTTGAGTCATGTTCGCATAGTCCTGGGGATCTTTTCGTCTCGAGTCTAAGACGGTTACTACTCCCTGCTCAAGCTTAATCTCTAGGAGAATATAGTGGAAGCTGCGCATGCATGCATAAGTCATCAATTACATTACCATAACCTGGACTAATAAGGGAAACCGAATATGCACAAGACAGTAACACTCACTTGAAGTTGTAAGGAAAGAGTATTATATCTTTGTTTTGATTTAATACCAACGATCGTAGCAAGTTGGCCTCGGCTTCTTTGGGATGTTTTTCAACCGTATATGCATCTATGAGATTTGTGTTAATGAACCCAATATCACCGATTTGTCTTTTCTTCAATTCGGCGATCTTCAATCTGCATAATATAGTGAGGATAATTATAAATACATGCAATGAAAGAGCTGACCTATATAGAGAGACTTAATGACAGAAGTAGTACTACTTACAGACAGTAGCAAGTGATCGTTGTTTTATCGAGGGCCTTTTGATTGTAAAACTGGAAGAAATCCTCAAATGGAACATTCAGCAGTTCAATTCCAACGAGGTCATGCTCCGGTTTAACTCTCAGCGTCAAAGTATTCATCCCATCAGACTCTCTGCAGGTTTTCATGTACCAATCATGTAATCTTCGCATCATCGTTGTTAGAGATCTTTCATCTTTGACGAGAGGCTTCCCGTAATGGTATTTGTGTTCGTCCACCTCCATGATTTCATAATGTACATCGTCGGGCAGGTAATCTCCAAGATTGCTATAACCGGCCACCATCCTCGGATCATTAGCGACGATGTCTTTTGACACCTTGAGCGGGGGGCACGATTGGTTCGCTTGTTCGCCGAGCTGGGCAATTTTTTTCCCAGCTCGTCGTTCTTTTAACCTCTTATCACTGACAGTACTTCCTGACCGCTCCGCTTCGGCATATGTCTTTGCAAGAATGCGCTCATAGTTGCCTCTCGGCGGAGACTTGGGTGGTTTTGTCAGGGCAGCCAGAGTGCGCTTTGCTTTCACCGGATCTACCTTCTCCTCCGGAGGTGGATGTTTCTTTGCTTTCACCCCTTCAAAGAAGTTTGTCACTTTGGCTCGCACGATCTCCCTGGTTTCCTCCTCGGGCCTCTCGTATGGTAACTTCTCTGGAGTCTTCAGAGAAGGACCGAATCTGTATTGCCTCCCGCCTCTGGCAGCTGTACTGCTAGACGCCGGCAGAGCAGACGGAGCGGCTGCGGTTGTCTTCTTTCCTTGCTTACGAGGCGGAGGAGAAGGACTACGACGCGCCGGAGCAGCCGGAGCGGCGGTGGGTCTCTTCTGCCCTTGCTGACGAGGTGGAGAAGGAGGAGGCTGGCTGCCCCGGCGCAGGCGGAGAAGGAGGCGGAGTGCCGCCACGCGCCGGAGAAGGAGGCTGAGTGCCCTGATCACTCGCCGGAGGAGGAGGCGGAGTGCCGCCACGCGCCGGAGAAGGAGGCTGATCAGTGCCCTGATCACTCGCCGGAGGAGGAGGCGGAGGAGGAGGCGGAGTGCCCTTACTCGCCGGAGCCGTCCAGTTCGGAAGGTTGATGAGCTCCTTCCGCCATAGGCATGGAGTCTTCAGAGCTGAACCCAGCCGAGTCTCCCCTTCACCGGTAGGGTGGTCAAGCTGGAGGTCCTCAAATCCCTCCGTTATTTCATCCACCATCACCTTAGCATATCCTTCTGGAATCGGCCGGCAGTGGTAGGTTGCGCCGGGTTCAGGAGGTAAAACAGAGCCAACAGCCGCCTTGACTTTGAAGTTCTGCCATTGCGCCATAAGGTGGCAATGTTGAGACTCCGTGATAGCATCCACGGGGTAGCTAGCAGGAGCCGTCAAGACATGCTCCGGCTGAAGCAGCTCGGTGGAAGCCACGCTGCTTCTCCGCTGAGATGGCGGTGTAGCTGAGGGGGTAGTTTTGGCATGTCGATTGCCGTCTCGTTCCTCTAGCGCTTGAACCCTTTCGTGCAGCTTCTGAATTTGGATCTGCTCCACTTTTTTCCTCCTCTCCTGGCTTTTGTAACCGCCCGCGTCCGGAAAACCAGCCTTCCACGGAACGGAGCCTGGCGTGCCTCGTGTCCGTCCAGGGTGCTCAGGATTCCCGAGGGCCATTGTGAGCTCGTCCTTCTCTCTGTCTGGGAACGAACGTCCCTTCCTGCGCTGCATCGATATATTGCTGAATCTTCTTGACTGGTATTCTCAAAAGCTCGTTCGTCCAAACGCACCTCCCTGATACAGGGTCCAAGGTTCCGCCAGCCCCGAAGAACCAAGTCCGGCAACGGTCTGTCCAGTTCATTGTCTGTGGTTCGATCCCTTTTTCAAGCAGATCATTCTCAGCCTTGGCCCACTTAGGCCGGGCTTTGAGGTAGCCACCTGACCCCGTGCGATGGTGAAG
>NC_057802.1:580645727-580648330 GCF_018294505.1 Triticum aestivum | reverse complement strand
GCGCGAAGAAGTTGGAGAAGAAGTGGTGGTCGATGAAACTGAATTTTTCGTAAGTGCCGTATATATAGGAGGGGCCTTTAGTACCGGTTGGTGGCTCCAACCGGTACTAAAAGCCAATTTTCGCCAGGCCAAGGGGCGGGAAACGGCCCCTTTAGTACGGGTTCGTGCCACGAACCGGTACTAAAGGCCCACTCATTAGTACCGGTTGGAGCCACCAACCGGTACTAATGGTTGCGCGCTGCCACCGGCGGTGCAGAATGTTTAGTCCCACCTCCACTAGTAGAAAACTGGGCTTTGGTCACAGGGCAATATTCACATTAGTCCCGGTTCAGTCACGAACCGGGACTAATGTGAGCGGTCCCGGTTCGTGCGGCCAGGGGCCTGCCGGGCCTCGTGGGGGCATTGGTCCTGGTTCGTCCGGACCCGTTGGTCCCGGTTGGTGGGACAAACCGGGACCAATGGGCCACGCTCCTGGCCCACCACCCTTTAGTCCCGGTTCCTCTACCACAAACCGGGACTAAAGGGCTGGTCCTAGTTGTGGCCAGTGTTTAGTCCCACCTCGCCAACCGAAGGGCGCTCACACCAGTTTATAAGCCCGTCCCTCTATGCCTTGTTGAGCTTCTCTTAAAGTGAAAATAGATGCCCTTATACAGGGAATTTCACCTAAATTCACAGTAAATTTCTTAGGTTTAATTTTCTCGATAAGCGCATCTATGTTAATTTTTTATATTTATAAAATAAATAAACCTTAATAAAATAAAATAAAATAAACTATAGTAACTACAATAAATAAACCTTAATAAATTAAGTAAAAATAGCAGCAGTAAAATAAATAAAAATAGCAGCAGTAAAATAAATAAAAATAAAATAATTAAGATAAAATACATAAGTAATTAGAAATAAAATAAATAAGTTTTTTGTTGTAAGTAGAAACAAAACAAAACAAATAAAGCAAAAGAGAAAAAAAAACACGAGCCATCAACTCCATAACCGCCATATCTGGGATAGAGAAGGGCGATCCCTTGGAGTGGGATTCACATACAGTTGCCCGTAACATCTACCATTCGAGCCTAGCAGGTGGAACTCGGATCTGTCAACAGTGTCAAAGCGGCAAATAGCAGGCGGAGGAGAAGCCACCGATGTCATGTGTAGATCCCTTCTAGGTCTTGCGGATCGTGCTATTACAGCAATTTGGTTGGTTGACCCAAAAAAAAGGAATTTGGTTGGTTTTCTTGAAGCCCTAGCTTGTTGTGCCGTCCTATTCTCTCAATGCAATTTAGCAAATGCTACTACAGTACAGTAAAGGGCAAAAAGAAAAAGCACGCAGTGAAGGAAAATACCTCCATATCAAAGCTGCTACTTATCTTGTTGGTTATCAGGATGTGGATATGTAGAATTCTCTCTAGCCACGGCAACAGACATGCATTCATCGAGGGGGTTCACTACAGAACAAAATAAATGCTGACGTTAGTTGTTGAGGGTACGTTTGACATCCCTGAGAGACTAGATAATGAAAAGATGAATCGTCAAACCTGGATGAACAAAGACGCTACCAAGTGGATGAATCTGATGGCCTGTCCTCCCTTGAAGATCATGCGTCCTCCCTTGAAGGCGCCACCAGGGCCATGGGCGCCTCATACACCGCCGCCGACGTGTTGTAGTGATGAGGTATCGTCAAGGATCTGACGCAGGATCACCTTCAGGCAAGATGAATAGGTCTTCAGGGGCACGACGGCAGCGGCGGCGCCATGGCCGGGACTGGTGACGACGGCGGCGGCGAGCGAGCGGGAGGGTGGCGGCGGCTGCGTGCGAGTGGGAGGCCGGAGGATCACCACTCATTGTGCTCGACATATCACTACAAGAAACCTGTTAATCCATGACGGATTTCTAATGACATTTTTGAAAACTCTCATCGATGAGCTGGTAAAACCCCACAAGCCCGGTGAAAGCCCGCTAAAGCCCGTCTAACCGTTCCCGTATAAAAACTTAACCCTAAATTCCCTCCTCGGCCCCTCCTCTATGTCCCTCCTTGGCCCCCGCGTCGTGTCCCACAGCACGTCGCCACCCCTCGTCCCTCCCACAGCTCACCGCCAGCCACTAGTAGAAAACTGGGCTTTGGTCACAGGGCAATATTCACATTAGTCCCGGTTCAGTCACGAACCGAGACTAATGTGAGCATTGGTCCCGGTTCGTGTGGCCAGGGGCCTGCCGGGCCTCGTGGGGGCATTGGTCCCGGTTCGTCCGGACCCGTTGGTCCCGGTTGGTGGGACAAACCGGGACCAATGGGCCACGCTCCTGGCCCACCACCCTTTAGTCCCGGTTCCTACCACAAACCGGGACTAAAGGGCTGGTCCTAGTTGCGGCCAGTGTTTAGTCCCACCTCGCCAACCGAAGGGCGCTCACACCAGTTTATAAGCTCGTCCCTCTATGCCTTGTTGAGCTTCTCTTAAAGTGAAAATAGATGCCCTTATACAGGGAATTTCACCTAAATTCACAGTAAATTTCTATGAAATTTACTGTGAATTTAGGTTTAATTTTCTCTATAAGCGCATCTATGTTCATTTTTTTTATATTTATAAAATAAATAAACCTTAATAAAATAA
>NC_057802.1:580644210-580644841 GCF_018294505.1 Triticum aestivum | reverse complement strand
TAAAGTAAAATACATAAGTAATTAGAAATAAAATAAATAAGTTTTTTGTTGTAAGTAGAAACAAAACAAAACAAATAAAGCAAAAGAGAAAAAACAGAGGAAAAAATTATGCCACCTACTGGGCCACAACGGCCTGAATACGACTAGAAACCCATCCATGGGCCAGGATTCAGGCCCGCAGAAGACCCAGTAGGCCCCACCACTAGTAGGAAAAGGGCTATAGATGAAATGTCCACTAATGGCGCACCAGACATGTGGTGCGCCATTGCTATGTAGCAGTGGCGCACCATGTGCTGGTGCGCCATTAGTGTGAAATACACTAATGGCGCACTAGACACACGGTGCGCCATTAGTAACAATTTTTTTATTTTTATTTTGCCAGACATACTAATGGCGCACCAGGGCACAGTGCGCCATTACTAGTTCTAACTAGTAATGGCGCACCAGCCACATAGTGCGCCACTACAATATTTTTTTATTTTTTACTTTTTTGCAAAACTACTAATGGCGCACCTGGGGCAGTGCGCCATTACTAGTTTGAGCTAGTAATGGCGCACTGCTCCCTGGTGCGCCATTAGTGTCTTTTTTTTGCAAAACTACTAATGGCGCACCACTCCACCATCGCCGACGA
>NC_057802.1:580643448-580644037 GCF_018294505.1 Triticum aestivum | reverse complement strand
CGTCACAAATGAATGCAACTAAAATTGCAAAAAAGAAAATTTGATTATATTTTCAAATAACAAATTTGATGATATTTTTTAAAAAATCATTACTGTTATGATTTAAACAAGTTTGAACATATTTAAACACAAATAAATATCAAACAACATTTTAAATGCATAAAAACAAAAATTGGGGAGCCTGGGAATCGAACCCAGGACCTCCTAGTGTGTGTGTTGCATGTTGACCAGTCGGGCTAGTGGGCGTGTTCTGATGGAGATAGGGTTAGGTGGAATATAACCTGACCAGTCGGGCTAGTAATTAAAACAAAATTCTAATGGCGCACCAGGGGGAGGTGCGCCATTAGAATCGATGTACTTATGGCGCACTAGGGGGAGGTGCGCCATTGCTAACCCACTCCACTTGTTCCCCTCGCACTGTGGCCTCCCTCCCTCGCCAGATCCCCCACTCGACCCCAACCATACGCCGCCGCCCCCTTGCTCCGCCCCCTCCGTCCGCCGCGGCTGCACGCCGTCGGCGACGCCGCCGCCGCTGTGGTCTTGCGCTGCCTCGACGCCGCCGCCCCGACCCCCGCGGGACTCCACCCCC